>NW_018396428.1:142669-154310 GCF_000003195.3 Sorghum bicolor | reverse complement strand
TCCATCTTATCTAGGCACCTATTATGGAACAGCACATGGACTAAGAGATTCTCGGACATAACCTTTGTCTAGTAGTTCTTGCACTTGTCGCTGAATTTCCTTTGTTTCCTCCGGGTTTGTCCTGCATGGAGCACGAATTGGCAAACTGCTCCCGGAATAAGATCAACTTTGGTGCTCAATCCCGCGTAGTGGAGGCAGCCCCGCTGGTACCTCACTTGGAAACACATCAGAATACTCCTGCAAAACGTTAGCAACAGCAGGTGGCAAAGAACATTGCATATCCCCGACTGAGATCTAAGCATCCTTGCATATCATAGCATAAGCAACAGAAGTGGATGCATTGAACTCATTAATATCTGATTTGGTAGCTATCATACAACGTCCTTTCAGTTTTATCTCATCTTTGTTACCAATTACAGATTTATCATTTTTATTGCTCTTGCTCTTTGCTTTAGTAGCCCTAGCAACATCAGTTTGCATAATAGTTTCAGGGGACATAGGATGCAACACAATTTTGCGATCATGGTATAGAAAAGAATACTGATTTGATCTACCATGATGCATAGAATCTCTATCAAATTGCCAAGGTCTACCTAGCAGAATGTTACAAGCTTGCATAGGCACAACATCACATTCAACAATATCTTTGTAGGATCCGATGGAAAAATTAATTCTCACAAGTCTAGTTACCTTTGCCTTACCACTGTTGTTCAGCCATTGGATGTAGTAGGGATGCGGGTGTGGTTTGGTGTTGAGGGCAAGCTTCTGCACCATATCGCTGCTTGCCAAGTTGTTGCAGCTACCTCCATCAATGATCATGCGACAAGAACGCTCTTTGATGACACACTTTGCTTGGAATAAAATGTGTCGCTGATTTTGTTCCGCCATCTCCATTTGTGCACTAAGCACTCGCTGCACGATCAAGCTCTCATAGTGGTCCGCTTCACCTGCATTAATATGTTCTTCTATTTGATCTTCATTACCTGCATGGTCAGTCGCAAGCAGTGCAAGTGTATCCTCATCAAAATCACTAGCAGATGAGTACTCACCATCATCCCTGACAATCATAACTCGCTTGTTTGGGCAGTCACGCATCATGTGCCCATATCCCTTGCACCGATGACATTGTATGTTGCTTGTTCTACCCATCGATGCCACGGATGAAGTACTCGCAGCAGGCTTTTGCATCGTCTTCGCAACTGAATTGGTGGGGGCAGCTCGAGCCTTGTCACTAGATGATGGAGTAGAAATACGTGTAGATGGAGTTGAAGCCATGTGTTGCTGCCATGAATTAGCCTTCCCTGCAGAAATATTACTCCTTGCGCTAGCACGTCGTCCCTGCACTTCCCTTTCAGCATTACAAGCAAGATGAAACAAACGGGTTACATTATTGTATTCTTTGTAAGCGAGGATGTCCTGAATTTCCTGATTTAACCCACCCAAAAATCTAGCCATAGCCGGTTCCTCATCCTCCTCTAGGTTACAACGCAACATACCCGTTTGTAATTCTTGATAATATTCTTCTACACTTTTAGCATCTTGTCTTAACTGCTGCAACTTATTTATCATATCACGCGCATAGTAAGATGGAACAAATCTAGCTCTCATGGCCCTTTTCAGCGCATTCCAAGTTCTAGGTAAGTTATTAGGATTTTTCTTTCCATATTCTATCCACCAAACAGAAGCAAAATCTGTAAACTCACTAGTAGCAGCCCTAACACGTGTAGTCTCAGGAAATTCATGACATGCAAACTTTTGATCAACAGCAATCTCCCAAGTGATGTAAGCATCAGGGTCATATTTACCATCAAAAGGGGGTATCTTAAATTTAATCTTACTGAAAGCATCATCATTATTGTGTACCTCGCGTCGGCGGTTGCCACCCATACCTCTACGGTTGTGACGAAGGCGACGTCGATCACGAGTGTCTTGATCATCATGTTCAGTATCACCAGTGTAGTCATCTTCATGACTACCGTGCTCTCGATCTCCCTCCTTTTCTTCTTTATGCTTCTCTTTATCTTCGGTGTGGAAAGCATCAAATCGCCTTAGGAGAGCAGCAAGGCTTTTGTCCACACTAGCAACGGATTCCTCTAAACTTGTGAGCTTGTTGTTTGTGGCAATCTGCGTAGCCTCCAACTGCCCCAGCTTTTCATTCGTCACCTGCAAGTCGTTATCAAGTCCCTCTGTGTGCAACTTCACTTTCCTTTCAAAATGTTGTATGATGCCCTTAGTGCGAGGTGTAAGTGGTGTTTCGTTACCATCATCTGCCCCTGGCATGGTTCAAAGACAAAGACAACAAAAAGGCAAGTGAAGAAATAAAAGCCCTACAACTACTAGGATGTAGCTACAGCAAGTCGCTCACACTCAACCTGTAACACAAGTTCTTACCAATTCTTACCTTGCTTGACAGGAGGGGTCGTCTGCCAACAAGTGTACAGCAATGGACGAAGTGTATCGGTGCTGCAGCACAAGACCTGTCAAGCTGTAGAGTATGTGGAGCTATAGGTGGGCTGAAACAAGGAACGAACTAGCACCACGTTAGTTATAAAAGCGAGCTGAATAAGCGTTCGACGATGGTACTGTGCTGGTCCTAGGCTAGACCGTGCTAGAGACGCGAGCCTGGACACAAAGGAAAACCACAGCACACCCCCGAAAACAAGGTGGAAGAAACCTAAAATCAATATGAAAAACAGCCCTTTTTTTCTTTTGAATCTTTTCTCTTTTCTTTTTTTTCTTTTTTTTGGGCAACCTCAAAAACTGATTATATGAACAAAGGAATACAAAAGAGCAACTCGCTACACACACACACTCTCTCTCTCTCTCTAGAGTAAGGCCGAACAAGTATGGAGTTATCTTTCTTTTTGGATCACAGTTCAATTCGGACTTCACAACAGATTCGACAGAGAGAAGATATGGTAATACTCGGCTATGTATAGATGGTGACAAGAACTCGAAACTCTAAAGGACTAGACACTAAGACCAGCAACTCGACACAAACCGAAGCAACGCAAATTCAACAAGCTGATGAGGACATCAACACCAGCGATACATCCTCTCCTACATCCTCTCCGACACAACCTATAGCTGGTCCTACATCTCTGACACAACCTATAGCTGGTCCTACATCCTCTCCGACACAACCTATAGCTGGTCCTCTTACTCGTGCTCGTGCCCGTCAACTCAACCTTCAAGTAAGTTCAGTTTTAAACTCTCGTCAATCATATTTAGACAATTTAGACACGTGCACTTTCGTGTTGCTCAGGAATAATGGACAAGATCAGCAAGGGAAGGTTCAACTGCATTCAGAATTTGAGGCAACACCAACTTCAAGGGCTGATTGCATATGGGAAGAGTGATAACTTAACAAAGGTGATTGGAGATCAGGTCCAAGCCTCCACAACATCCTCTATCAAGTTACCACGTCGCTTCTAAAGCAAGGAAACAAAGAGTCCAAACCCAACACGTTTTGGGAGTTGGATTCGGACTGGAAAATAACTCTAACTTGTATGGATCACCACGACGTCATATGGACTCCAACTGGGACGTTCCTATACTTGTTGGAAAGCTCATGAAGTCTACTTTCCAATGGGTCCAACCACATATCTATGCAGCTTATGAGTCGGGCGCAGTCCTTGTTTTCGTGCCGACACCTTTTTCTGTTTTGGTGCTGCGTCACCCTATTTTGGACCAATGGCCCATGTATCAAGTTGAGTCCATTAGGGACGCGTCCTAGGGTTGGAGGACGACTCTAGCACCCCTTTGGTCGTCTTCCCCTCTATTTATTTACATCTAGAGCCGCAATGAACAACTGGGTTTTGATTAGATAAAGTTTAGCCTTCGCTACTTGCTTGTAAACGCGCGTGCTGATCCAGCCGCCCGTCTTCTTGTTTTCGAAAACCCACTTCATTAGAGATTGAGTTTGAAACCTTCATTTACATCTAGTAATTTAGTACTTGTTCTACTTGTTCTTGCTGGTTCTTCGATTGCTTGCAGGACGAGTGCCCTAGTGGCCGGGTGTTGCGCTCCACAAGATCGTGACAGCCATTGGAGGCGGTGTATCGGTTGCTAAGGCGCGGCCTTAGAAGGCTGTAGTCGGGCCGTGAACGTCATCTCCATTCACTAATCGAGTTATCCAGCACCTCTAATCGAAAGATCAGGCGAAAACCCTAGTGGGTTCACATCAGTTGGTATCAGAGCAAGGTTTATCGGTGAGAGATTTCCAATTCTTCGTGTTTGTTTTTCCTATAGTCCAAAAAAAGATAAAAAAATATAGCAGATTTGTTTTCCATAATCTATAAATCCTTTGTGCCGTGGCTAGTACTACTTAGTTAGGGCTGGTTGAATGAGTGTTTGCTTCGGTCGTGTCCAGTGCTGGTTTTAGTTTGGTCCTTTAGAGTTTTGAGTTCTTGTCACCATCTAGTCACAACTGCGTCCAATCTATTGTGGGTTAGAATTTGAGTAGATCTTGATAATAGGTGCAGCCACTTGTTGGTCTATTCTGCGTTTCCATCAACGTGATCCAAAAGGAAAGATAGCACTTCATACTTGTGCTAGATATATTGAATTTTGAGGTTCAGCCTTACTCTAGTGAGAGGGTGAGAGTGGTGAAGTGATATTTTGTACTATTTTGTTTATATAATCAGGTTTTGAGGTTCCCCAAAAAAAAAAGAGAAAGAAAAAAAAGAAAGAAAGAAAGAAAAAAAAGAGAAAAAAAAATCAAAAAATGGGGATTGTTGTTCCTTTTGTTTCCAGTAGGGCTGCTCATTTTGTTTCTAGTGGTGTGCTATGTTTTCCCTTTGTGTCCAGGCTCGCGTCTCTAGCACGGTCTAGGCTAGGACCAGCACAGTACCATCGTCGAACGCTTATTCAGCTCGCTTTTATAACTAACATGGTGCTAGTTCGTTCCTTGTTTCAGCCCACCTATAGCTCCACATACTCTACAGCTTGATAGGTCTTGTGCTGCAGCACCGATACACTTCGTCTATTGTTGTACACTTGTTGGCAGACGACCCCTCCTGTCAAGGAAGGTAAGAATTGGTAAGAACTTGTGTTACAGGTTGAGTGTGAGCGACTTGCTGTAGCTACATCCTAGTAGTTGTAGGGCTTTTATTTCTTCACTTGCCTTTTTGTTGTCTTTGTCTTTGAACCATGCCAGGGGCAGATGATGGTAACGAAACACCACTTACACCTCGCACTAAGGGCATCATACAACATTTTGAAAGGAAAGTGAGGCTACACACAGAGGGACTTGATAACGACTTGCAGGTGACAAATGAAAAGCTGGGGCAGTTGGAGGCTACGCAGATTGCCACAAACAACAAGCTCACACGTTTGGAGGAATCCGTTGCTAGTGTGGACAAAAGCCTTGCTGCTCTCCTAAGGCGATTTGATGATTTCCACACCGAAGATAAAGAGAAGCATAAAGAAGAAAAGGAGGGAGATCGAGAGCACGGTAGTCATGAAGATGACTACACTGGTGATACTGAACATGATGATCAAGACACTCGTGATCGACGTCGCCTTCGTCACAACCGTAGAGGTATGGGTGGCAACCGCGGACGCGAGGTGCACAATAATGATGATGCTTTCAGTAAGATTAAATTTAACATACCTCCTTTTGATGGTAAATATGACCCTGATGCTTACATCACTTGGGAGATTGCTGTTGATCAAAAGTTTGCATGTCATGAATTTCCTGAAACTACACGTGTTAGGGCTGCTACTAGTGAGTTTACAGATTTTGCTTCTGTTTGGTGGATAGAATATGGAAAGAAAAATCCTAATAACTTACCTAGAACTTGGGATGCGCTGAAAAGGGCCATGAGAGCTAGATTTGTTCCATCTTACTATGCGCGTGATATGATAAATAAGTTGCAGCAGTTAAGACAAGGTGCTAAAAGTGTAGAAGAATATTATCAGGAATTACAAACGGGTATGTTGCGTTGTAACCTAGAGGAGGATGAGGAACCGGCTATGGCTAGATTTTTGGGTGGGTTAAATCGGGAAATTCAGGACATCCTCGCTTACAAAGAATACAATAATGTAACCCGTTTGTTTCATCTTGCTTGTAAAGCTGAAAGGGAAGTGCAGGGACGACGTGCTAGCGCAAGGAGTAATATTTCTGCAGGGAAGGCTAATTCATGGCAGCAACACATGGCTTCAACTCCATCTACACGTATTTCTACTCCATCATCTAGTGACAAGGCTCGAGCTGCCCCCACCAATTCAGTTGCGAAGACGATGCAAAAGCCTGCTGCGAGTACTTCATCCGTGGCATCGACGGGTAGAACAAGCAACATACAATGTCATCGGTGCAAGGGATATGGGCACATGATGCGTGACTGCCCAAACAAGCGAGTTATGATTGTCAGGGATGATGGTGAGTACTCATCTGCTAGTGATTTTGATGAGGATACACTTGCACTGCTTGCGACTGACCATGCAGGTAATGAAGCTCAAATAGAAGAACATATTAATGCAGGTGAAGCGGACCACTATGAGAGCTTGATCGTGCAGCGAGTGCTTAGTGCACAAATGGAGATGGCGGAGCAAAATCAGCGACACATTTTATTCCAAACAAAGTGTGTCATCAAAGAGCGTTCTTGTCGCATGATCATTGATGGAGGTAGCTGCAACAACTTGGCAAGCAGCGATATGGTGCAGAAGCTTGCCCTCAACACCAAACCACACCCGCATCCCTACTACATCCAATGGCTGAACAACAGTGGTAAGGCAAAGGTAACTAGACTTGTGAGAATTAATTTTTCCATCGGATCCTACAAAGATATTGTTGAATGTGATGTTGTGCCTATGCAAGCTTGTAACATTCTGCTAGGTAGACCTTGGCAATTTGATAGAGATTCTATGCATCATGGTAGATCAAATCAGTATTCTTTTCTATACCATGATCGCAAAATTGTGTTGCATCCTATGTCCCCTGAAACTATTATGCAAACTGATGTTGCTAGGGCTACTAAAGCAAAGAGCAAGAGCAATAAAAATGATAAATCTGTAATTGGTAACAAAGATGAGATAAAACTGAAAGGACGTTGTATGATAGCTACCAAATCAGATATTAATGAGTTCAATGCATCCACTTCTGTTGCTTATGCTTTGATATGCAAGGATGCTTTGATTTCAATTGAGGATATGCAATGTTCTTTGCCCCCTGCTGTTGCTAACGTTTTGCAGGAGTATTCTGATGTGTTTCCAAGTGAGGTACCAGCGGGGCTGCCTCCACTACGCGGGATTGAGCACCAAATTGTTCTTATTCCTGGAGCAGTTTTGCCGAATCGTGCACCATCCAGGACGAACCTGGAGGAAACAAAGGAAATTCAGCGACAAGTGCAAGAATTACTAGACAAAGGTTATGTCCGAGAATCTCTTAGTCCTTGTGCTGTTCCAGTAATTTTAGTGCCTAAGAAAGATGGAACATGGCATATGTGTGTTAATTGTAGAGCTATTAATAATATCACCATTCGATATCGACACCCTATTCCACGATTAGATGATATGCTAGATGAACTGAGTGGTGCTGTTGTGTTTTCAAAAGTTGATTTACGTAGTGGGTACCACCAGATTCGTATGAAATTGGGAGATAAAGGTAGAAAGCAATTGATTCTGGAACCTGGGGATTTGGTTTGGTTGCATTTGCGAAAAGATAGATTTCCAGAACTGAGAAAATCCAAATTGATGCCTAGAGCTGATGGTCCTTTTAAAGTGCTGCAACGAATTAATGAGAATGCATATAAGCTTGATCTTCCTGCAGATTTTGGGGTTAGTCCCACATTTAACATTGCAGATTTGAAGCCTTATTTGGGTGAAGAAGATGAGCTTGAGTCGAGGACGACTCAAATGCAAGAAAGGGAGGATGATGAGGACATCAACACCAGCGATACATCCTCTCCTACATCCTCTCCGACACAACCTATAGCTGGTCCTACATCTCCGACACAACCTATAGCTGGTCCTACATCCTCTCCGACACAACCTATAGCTGGTCCTCTTACTCGTGCTCGTGCCCGTCAACTCAACCTTCAAGTAAGTTCAGTTTTAAACTCTTGTCAATCATATTTAGACAATGGAGACACGTGCACTTCCGTGTTGCTCAGGAATAATGGACAAGATCAGCAAGGGAAGGTTCAACTGCATTCAGAATTTGAGGCAACACCAACTTCAAGGGCTGATTGCATATGGGAAGATCGATAACTTAACAAAGGTGATTGGAGATCAGGTCCAAGCCTCCACAACATCCTCTATCAAGTTACCACGTCTCTTCTAAAGCAAGGAAACAAAGAGTCCAAACCCAACACGTTTTGGGAGTTGGATTCGGACTGGAAAATAACTCTAACTTATATGGATCACCACGGCGTCATATGGACTCCAACTGGGACGTTCCTATACTTGTTGGAAAGCTCATGAAGTCTACTTTCCAATGAGTCCAACCACATATCTATGCAGCTTATGAGTCGGGCGCAGTCCTTGTTTTCGTGCCGACACCTTTTTCTTTTTTGGTGCTGCGTCACCCTATTTTGGACCAATGGCCCATGTATCAAGTTGAGTCCATTAGGGACGCGTCCTAGGGTTGGAGGACGACTCTAGCACCCCTTTGGTCGTCTTCTCCTCTATTTATTTACATCTAGAGCCGCCATGAACAACTGGGTTTTGATTAGATAAAGTTTAGCCTTCGCTACTTGCTTGTAAACGCGCGTGCTGATCCAGCCGCCCGTCTTCTTGTTTTCGAAACCCCATTGTTGATTCAGATTCAGTTTGAAACCTTCAATTCATCTTGCAAATTCAGTGCTTGTTTCCTCGTTCTTGCTAGTTCTTCGATTGCTTGCAGGACGGGAGCCCTAGGGGCTGGTTGTCGCGCTCCACAAGATCGTGACGGCTGTTGGACGTGGTGTATCGGTTGCTAAGGCGCGGTCTTGAGGGCTGTAGTCGGGCCGTGAACGTCATCTCCATCCACTAATCGAGTTATCCAGCGCCTCTCATCGAAAGATAAGGCCAAAAACCCTAGCGGGTTCGCATCAGTTGGTAATCAGAGCAAGGTTCTTCGGTGAGAGACTTCTAATCCTTTGCTGTTTTTAATTAATTTCCTATAGTCCAGAAAAGCCAAAAAAATATAGTAGATTAGTTTTTCCATAATCCTATTAAACCTTTGTGCCTTGGCTAGTACTGTTTTAGTTAGGGCTTGTTGAATTTGCGTTGCTTCGGTTTGTGTCGAGTTGCGGGTCTTAGTGTCTAGTCCTTTAGAGTTTTGAGTTCTTGTCACCATCTATACACAGCCGAGTATTACCATATCTTCTCTCTGTCGAATCTGTTGTGAAGTCCGAATTGAACTGTGATCCAAAAAGAAAGATAACTCCATACTTGTTCGGCCTTACTCTAGAGAGAGAGAGAGAGAGAGAGAGTGTAGCGAATTGCTCTTTTGTATTCCTTTGTTCATATAATCAGTTTTTGAGGTTGCCCAAAAAAAAAGAAAAAAAAAAGAAAAAAAAAGAAAAGAGAAAAGATTCAAAAGAAAAAAAAGGGGCTGTTTTTCATATTGATTTTAGGTTTGTTCCACCTTGTTTTCGGGGGTGTGCTGTGGTTTTCCTTTGTGTCTAGGCTCGCGTCTCTAGCACGGTCTAGCCTAGGACCAGCACAGTACCATCGTCGAACGCTTATTCAGCTCGCTTTTATAACTAACGTGGTGCTAGTTCGTTCCTTGTTTCAGCCCACCTATAGCTCCACATACTATACAGCTTGACAGGTCTTGTGCTGCAGCACCGATACACTTCGTCCATTGCTGTAAACTTGTTGGCAGACGACCCCTCCTGTCAAGCAAGGTAAGAATTGGTAAGAACTTGTGTTACAGGTTGAGTGTGAGCGACTTGCTGTAGCTACATCCTAGTAGTTGTAGGGCTTTTATTTCTTCACTTGCCTTTTTGTTGTCTTTGTCTTTGAACCATGCCAGGGGCAGATGATGGTAACGAAACACCACTTACACCTCGCACTAAGGGCATCATACAACATTTTGAAAGGAAAGTGAGGCTGCACACAGAGGGACTTGATAACGACTTGCAGGTGACAAATGAAAAGCTGGGGCAGTTGGAGGCTACGCAGATTGCCACAAACAACAAGCTCACACGTTTGGAGGAATCCGTTGCTAGTGTGGACAAAAGCCTTGCTGCTCTCCTAAGGCGATTTGATGATTTCCACACCGAAGATAAAGAGAAGCATAAAAAAGAAAAGGAGGGAGATCGAGAGCACGGTAGTCATGAAGATGACTACACTGGTGATACTGAACATGATGATCAAGACACTCGTGATCGACGTCGCCTTCGTCACAACCGTAGAGGTATGGGTGGCAACCGCCGACGCGAGGTACACAATAATGATGGTGCTTTCAGTAAGATTAAATTTAAGATACCCCCTTTTGATGGTAAATATGACCCTGATGCTTACATCACTTGGGAGATTGCTGTTGATCAAAAGTTTGCATGTCATGAATTTCCTGAGACTACACGTGTTAGGGCTGCTACTAGTGAGTTTACAGATTTTGCTTCTGTTTGGTGGATAGAATATGGAAAGAAAAATCCTAATAACTTACCTAGAACTTGGGATGCACTGAAAAGGGCCATGAGAGCTAGATTTGTTCCATCTTACTATGCGCGTGATATGATAAATAAGTTGCAGCAGTTAAGACAAGGTGCTAAAAGTGTAGAAGAATATTATCAGGAATTACAAACGGGTATGTTGCGTTGTAACCTAGAGGAGGATGAGGAACCGGCTATGGCTAGATTTTTGGGTGGGTTAAATCGGGAAATTCAGGACATCCTCGCTTACAAAGAATACAATAATGTAACCCGTTTGTTTCATCTTGCTTGTAAAGCTGAAAGGGAAGTGCAGGGACGACGTGCTAGCGCAAGGAGTAATATTTCTGCAGGGAAGGCGAATTCATGGCAGCAACACATGGCTTCAACTCCATCTACACGTATTTCTACTCCATCATCTAGTGACAAGGCTCGAGCTGCCCCCACCAATTCAGTTGCGAAGACGATGCAAAAGCCTGCTGCGAGTACTTCATCCGTGGCATCGACGGGTAGAACAAGCAACATACAATGTCATCGATGCAAGGGATATGGGCACATGATGCGTGACTGCCCAAACAAGCGAGTTATGATTGTCAGGGATGATGGTGAGTACTCATCTGCTAGTGATTTTGATGAGGATACACTTGCACTGCTTGCGACTGACCATGCAGGTAATGAAGATCAAATAGAAGAACATATTAATGCAGGTGAAGCGGACCACTATGAGAGCTTGATCGTGCAGCGAGTGCTTAGTGCACAAATGGAGATGGTGGAGCAAAATCAGCGACACATTTTATTCCAAACAAAGTGTGTCATCAAAGAGCGTTCTTGTCGCATGATCATTGATGGAGGTAGCTGCAACAACTTGGCAAGCAGCGATATGGTGCAGAAGCTTGCCCTCAACACCAAACCACACCCGCATCGCTACTACATCCAATGGCTGAACAACAGTGGTAAGGCAAAGGTAACTAGACTTGTGAGAATTAATTTTTCCATCGGGTCCTACAAAGATATTGTTGAATGTGATGTTGTGCCTATGCAAGCTTGTAACATTCTGCTAG
>NW_018396428.1:123419-142569 GCF_000003195.3 Sorghum bicolor | reverse complement strand
CTTTATCTATCAAACCAGTTGTTCATGGCGGCTCTAGATGTAAATAAATAGAGGGGAAGACGACCAAAGGGGTGCTAGAGTCGTCCTCCAACCCTAGAACGCGTCCCTAATGGACTCAACTTGATACATGGGCCATTGGTCCAAAATAGGGTGACGCAGCACCAAAACAGAAAAAGGTGTCGGCACGAAAACAAGGACTGCGCCCGACTCATAAGCTGCATAGATATGTGGTTGGACTCATTGGAAAGTAGACTTCATGAGCTTTCCAACAAGTATAGGAACGTCCCAGTTGGAGTCCATATGACGCCGTGGTGATCCATACAAGTTAGAGTTATTTTCCAGTCCGAATCCAACTCCCAAAACGTGTTGGGTTTGGACTCTTTGTTTCCTTGCTTTAGAAGCGACGTGGTAACTTGATAGAGGATGTTGTGGAGGCTTGGACCTGATCTCCAATCACCTTTGTTAAGTTATCGCTCTTCCCATATGCAATCAGCCCTTGAAGTTGGTGTTGCCTCAAATTCTGAATGCAGTTGAACCTTCCCTTGCTGATCTTGTCCATTATTCCTGAGCAACACAAAAGTGCACGTGTCTCCATTGTCTAAATATGATTGACAAGAGTTTAAAACTGAACTTACTTGAAGGTTGAGTTGACGGGCACGAGCACGAGTAAGAGGACCAGCTATAGGTTGTGTCGGAGAGGATGTAGGACCAGCTATAGGTTGTGTCGGAGATGTAGGACCAGCTATAGGTTGTGTCGGAGAGGATGTATCGCTGGTGTTGATGTCCTCATCAAGTTGGAGATAGTATTAGTTTCGGTGGAAGATAGTTGCTTGGTTTGTGCCCAGTGCACCATAGGCTCAGAAATCATTCTGGAAGTTCTCGATGGTACTCCTAGGTGAAGAGGCTCAAGTGGAAGGTCGGTTCGATCTGTTTGGAGATAGTGCTAATCTTGATGCAAGATAGGTGCACGGTTTGCATGGAACATACCATATGCAAAGAACTCCATTTGGACGCACCCCAATAGAACTCCTAGATGACATGTGTCATATAGAATCTCGTTTGGTCTGTTTGGAGACAGAGTTAGTTTTGGTGCAAGATAGGTACACAGTTTGCGCCTAATGCATCATAGGCTAAGAAACCATTTTGGATGCACACGATGATACTCTTGGGTAAAGGGGCTCAAGTGGAAGCTCAGTTTGCTTTATTTGGAGATAGTGCTAATCTTGATGCAAGATAGGTGCATGAATTGGATCGAACGTACCATATGCTTAGAAATATATTTGAAAGCACCTAATAGAACTCCTAGATGACGTGTGTCATATAGAATCTCACTATGGCCTCTTTGGAGATAGTGTTAGTTTCGTTGCAAGATAGGTACACGGTTTATGCCTAATGCACCATAGGCCAAGAAACTATTTTGGACGCACGCAATGGTACTCCTTGGTGAAGAGGCTCATGTGGAATCTTGGTTCTGTCTGTTTGGAGATAGTTCTAATCTTGATGCAAAATAGGTGCACGGTTTGCATGGAACATACCATATGCTCAGAAATCAATTTGGACACACCCGATGGAACTGTAGATGCACCCAATGGAACTACTAGATGAAGTGTATCATATAGAATCTCGCTTTGGCCTATTTGGAGACAGAGTTAGTTTTGGTGCAAGATAGGTACACAGTTTGCGCCTAATGCATCATAGGATAAGAAACCATTTTGGATGCACCCGATGATACTCCTGGGTAAAGGGGCTCAAGTGGAAGCTCAGTTTGCTTTGTTTGGAGATAGTGCTAATCTTGATGCAAGATAGGTGCACGAATTGCATCGAACGTACCATATGCTTAGAAATATATTTGGAAGCACCGAATAGAACTCCTAGATGAAACTGTAGATGCACCCAATGGAACTACTAGATGAAGTGTATCATATGGAATCTCGTTTTGGTCCAGTTGGAGATAGTATTAGTTACGGTGCAAGATAGTTGTATGGTTTGTGCCCAGTGCACCATAGGCTTAGAAATCGTTGTGGAAGTTCCCGATGGTACTCCTAGTTGAAGAGGCTCAAGTGGAAGGTCGGTTCGATCTGTTTGGAGATAGTACTAATCTTGATGCAAGATAGGTGCACGGTTTGCATGGAACATACCATATGCAAAGAAATCCAATTGGACGCACCCCAATAGAACTCGGTTCGGTCTGTATCATATGGAATCTCGCTTCGGTCCAGTTAGAGATAGTGTTAGTTTCGGTGCAAGATAGTTGCATGGTTTGTGCCCAGTGCACCATAGGCTTAGAAACCGTTGTGGAAGTTCCCGATGGTACTCCTTGGTGAAGAGGCACAAGTGAAAGCTCGGTTCGGTCTGTTTCGAGATAGTGCTAATCTTGATGCAAGATAGGTGTACGGTTTCCATGGAACATTACAAATGCTAAGAAATCCAATTGGACGCACCCCAATAGAACTCGGTTCGGTCTGTTTCCGATGGTACTCCTTGGAATCTCGCTTCGGTGCTAATCATGATGCAAGATAGGTGCACGAATTGCATCGAACGTACCATATGCTTAGAAATATATTTGGAAGCACCGAATAGAACTCCTAGATGAAACTGTAGATGCACCCAATGGAACTACTAGATGAAGTGTATCATATGGAATCTCGTTTTGGTCCAGTTGGAGATAGTATTAGTTTCGGTGCAAGATAGTTGCATGGTTTGTGCCCAGTGCACCATAGGCTTAGAAATCGTTGTGGAAGTTCCCGATGGTACTCCTAGGTGAAGAGGCTCAAGTGAAAGCTCAGTTCGGTCTGTTTGGAGATAGTACTAATCTTGATGAAAGATAGGTGTACGGTTTGCATGGAACATACCATATTCTCAGAAATCAATTTGGACGCACCCGACAGAACTCCTAGATCATGTGTGTCATATGGAATCTCGCTTCAATCTGTTTGGAGACAGTGTTAGTTTAGGTGCAAGATTGGTGCATGGTTTGCACATAATGCACCATAGGCTCAGAAACCATTATGGAAGCACCAGATGATAATCCTAGGTAAAGAGGCCCAAGTGGAAGGTCGGTTCAATCTGTTTGGAGATAGTGCTAATCTTGATGCAAGATAGGTGCAAGGTTTGCATGGAACATACCATATGCTAAGAAATCCATTTAGACGCACCCAAATAGAACTCCTAGATGACATGTGTCATATAGAATCTCGCTTTGGCCTATTTGGAGACAGAGTTAGTTTTGGTGCAAGATAGGTACACAGTTTGCGCCTAATGCATCATAGGATAAGAAACCATTTTGGATGCACCCGATGATACTCCTGGGTAAAGGGGCTCAAGTGGAAGCTCAGTTTTCTTTGTTTGGAGATAGTGCTAATCTTGATGCAAGATAGGTGCACGAATTGCATCGAACATACCATATGCTTCGAAATATATTTGGAAGCACCCAATAGAACTCTTAGATGACGTGTGTCGTATAGAATCTCACTTCGGTCTCTTTGGAGATAGTGTTAGTTTCGGTGCAAGATAGGTACACGGTTTGTGCCTAATGCACCATAGGCTAAGAAACTATTTTGGACGCACGCGATGGTACTCCTTGGTGAAAAGTCTCATGTGGAATCTTGGTTCTGTCTGTTTGGAGATAGTTCTAATCTTGATGCAAGATAGGTGCACGGTTTGCAAGGAACATACCATATGCAAAGAAATCCATTTGGATGCACCCCAATAGAACTCCTAGATGATATGTGTCATATAGAATCTCGCTTTGGTCTGTTTGGAGATAGAGTTAGTTTTGGTGCAAGATAGGTACACAGTTTGCGCCTAATGCATCATAGGCTAAGAAACCATTTTGGATGCACCCGATGATACTCCTCGGTAAAGGGGCTCAAGTGGAAGCTCAGTTTGCGTTGTTTGGAGATAGTGCTAATCTTGATGCAAGATAGGTGCACGAATTACATCGAACGTACCATATGCTTCGAAATATATTTGAAAGCACCCAATAGAACTCCTAGATGATGTGTGTCATATAGAATCTCACTTCGGCCTCTTTGGAGATAGTGTTAGTTTTTGTGCAAGATAGGTACACGGTTTATGCCTAATGCACCATAGGCTAAGAAACTATTTTGGATGTACGCGATGGTATTCCTTGGTGAAGAGGCTAATGTGGAATCTTGGTTCTGTCTGTTTGGAGATAGTTCTAATCTTGATGCAAGATAGGTGCACGGTTTGCATGGAACATACAATATGATCAAAAATCAAGTTTGGACACACCCGATGGAACTATAGATGCACCCAATGGAACTACTAGATGAAGTGTATCATATGGAATCTCGCTTCGGTCCAGCTAGAGATAGTGTTAGTTTCGGTGCAAGATAGTTGCATGGTTTGTGCCCAGTCCACCATAGGCTTAGAAACCATTGTGGAAGTTCCCGATGGTACTCCTAGGTGAAGAGGCACAAGTGAAAGCTCGGTTCGGTCTGTTTCGAGATAGTGCTAATCTTGATGCAAGATAGTTGTACGGTTTCCATGGAACATACCATATTCTCGGAAATCAATTTGGACGCACCCCATAGAACTCCTAGATCATCTGTGTCATATGGAATCTTGCTTCAGGTAGTTTTGGTGCAAGATAGGTACACAGTTTGCGCCTAATGCATCATAGGATAAGAAACCATTTTGGATGCACCCGATGATACTCCTGGGTAAAGGGCTCAAGTGGAAGCTCATTTTGCTTTGTTTGGAGACAGTGCTAATCTTGATGCAAGATAGGTGCACGAATTGCATCGAACGTACCATATGCTTCGAAATATATTTGGAAGCACCCAATAGAACTCCTAGATGATGTGTGTCATATAGATTCTCACTTTGGTCTATTTGGAGATAGTGTTAGTTTCGGTGCAAGATAGGTACACGGTTTGTGCCTAATGCACCCTAGGCTAAGAAACTATTTTGGACGCACGCGATGGTACTCCTTGGTGAAGAGGCTCAAGTGGAATCTTTGTTCTATCTTTTTGGAGATAGTTCTTATCTTGATGCAAGATAGGTGCACGGTTTGCATGGAACATACCATATGCTCAGAAATCAAATTGGACAAACCCGATGAAACTATAGATGCACCCAATGGAACTACTAGATGAAGTGTATCATATGGAATCTCGCTTCGGTCCAGTTGGAGATAGTATTAGTTTCGGTGCAAGATAGTTGCGTGGTTTGTGCCCAGTGCACCATAGGCTCAGAAAACGTTGTGGAAGTTCCCGATGGTACTCCTAGGTGAAGAGGCTCAAGTGAAAGCTCGGTTCGGTCTGTTTGGAGATAGTGCTAATCTTGATGAAAGATAGGTGTACGGTTTGCATGGAACGTACCATATTCTCAGAAATCAATTTGGACGCACCCGATAGAACTTCTAGATCATGTGTGTCATATGGAATCTCGCTTCAATCTGTTTGGAGACAGTGTTAGTTTAGGTGCAAGATTGGTGCATGGTTTGCGTATAATGCACCATAGGCTCAGAAACCATTATGGAAGCACCCGATGATAATCCTAGGTGAAGAGGCTCAAGTGGAAGGTCGGTTTGATCTGTTTAGAGATAGTGCTAATCTTGATGCAAGATAGGTGCACGGTTTGCATGGAACATACCATATGCTAAGAAATCCATTTGGACGCATCCCAATAGAACTCCTAGATGACATGTGTCATATGGAATCTCGCTTCGGTTTGTTTGGAGACAAAGTTAGTTTTGGTGCAAGATAGGTACACAGTTTGCGCCTAAAGCATCATAGGCTAAGGAACCATTTTGGATGCACCCGATGATACTCCTGGGTAAAGGGGCTCAAGTGGAAGCTCAGTTTGCTTTTGTTTGGAGATAGTACTAATCTTGATGTAAGATATGTACACAAATTGCATGGAATGTACCATTTGGGTGAAGAAGATGAGCTTGAGTCGAGGACGACTCAAATGCAAGAAATGGAGGATGATGAGGACATCAACACCAGCGATACATCCTCTCCTACATCCTCTCCGACACAACCTATAGCTGGTCCTACATCTCCGACACAACCTATAGCTGGTCCTACATCCTCTCCGACACAACCTATAGCTGGTCCTCTTACTCGTGCTCGTGCCCGTCAACTCAACCTTCAAGTAAGTTCAGTTTTAAACTCTTGTCAATCATATTTAGACAATGGAGACACGTGCACTTTCGTGTTGCTCAGGAATAATGGACAAGATCAGCAAGGGAACATTCAACTGCATTCAGAATTTGAGGCAACACCAACTTCAAGGGCTGATTGCATATGGGAAGAGTAATAACTTAACAAAGGTGACTGGAGATCAGGTCCAAGCCTCCACAACATTCTCTATCAAGTTACCACGTCGCTTCTAAAGCAAGGAAACAAAGAGTCCAAACCCAACACGTTTTGGGAGTTGGATTCGGACTGGAAAATAACTCTAACTTATATGGATCACCACGGCGTCATATGGACTCCAACTGGGACGTTCCTATACTTGTTGGAAAGCTCATGAAGTCTACTTTCCAATGGGTCCAACCACATATCTATGCAGCTTATGAGTCGGGCGCAGTCCTTGTTTTCATGCCGACACCTTATTCTGTTTTGGTGCTGCGTCACCCTATTTCGGACCAATGGCCCATGTATCAAGTTGAGTCCATTAGGGACGCGTCCTAGGGTTGGAGGACGACTCTAGCACCCCTTTGGTCGTCCTCCCCTCTATTTATTTACATCTAGAGCCGCCATGAACAACTGGGTTTTGTTTAGATCAAGTTTAGCCTTCGCTACTTGCTTGTAGGCGCGCGTGCAGGATCAGCCGCCCGTCTCCTTGTCTTTGGAACCCCATTGTTGATTCAGATTCAGTTTGAAACCTTCAATTCATCTTGCAAATTCAGTGCTTGTTTCCTCATTCTTGCTAGTTCTTCGATTGCTTGCAGGACGGGAGCCCTAGGGGCTGGTTGTCGCGCTCCACAAGATCGTGACGGCTGTTGGACGTGGTGTATCGGTTGCTAAGGCGCGGTCTTGAGGGCTGTAGTCGGGCCGTGAACGTCATCTCCATCCACTAATCGAGTTATCCAGCGCCTCTCATCGAAAGATCAGGCCAAAAACCCTAGCGGGTTCGCATCAGTTGGTAATCAGAGCAAGGTTCTTCGGTGAGAGACTTCTAATCCTTTGCTGTTTTTAATTAATTTCCTATAGTCTAGAAAAGCCAAAAAAAATATAGTAGATTGGTTTTTCCATAATCCAATTAAACCTTTGTGCCTTGGCTAGTACCGTTTTAGTTAGGGCTTGTGATGTGAACCCACTAGGGTTTTCGCCTGATCTTTCGATGAGAGGCGCTGGATAACTCGATTAGTGAATGGAGATGACGTTCACGGCCCCACTACAGCCTTCTAAGGCCGCGCCTTAGCAACCGATACACCGCCTCCAATGGCTGTCACGATCTTGTGGAGCGCAACACCCGGCCACTAGGGCACTCGTCCTGCAAGCAATCGAAGAACCAGCAAGAACAAGTAGAACAAGTACTAAATTACTAGATGTAAATGAAGGTTTTAAACTCAATCTCTAATGAAGTGGGGTTTCGAAAACAAGAAGACGGGCGGCTGGATCAGCACGCGCGTTTACAAGCAAGTAGCGAAGGCTAAACTTTATCTAATCAAAACCCAGTTGTTCATGGCGGCTCTAGATGTAAATAAATAGAGGGGAAGACGACCAAAGGGGTGCTAGAGTCGTCCTCCAACCCTAGAACGCGTCCCTAATGGACTCAACTTGATACATGGGCCATTGGTCCAAAATAGGGTGACGCAGCACCAAAACAGAAAAAGGTGTCGGCACGAAAACAAGGACTGCGCCCGACTCATAAGCTGCATAGATATGTGGTTGGACTCATTGGAAAGTAGACTTCATGAGCTTTCCAACAAGTATAGGAACGTCCCAGTTGGAGTCCATATGACGCCGTGGTGATCCATACAAGTTAGAGTTATTTTCCAGTCCGAATCCAACTCCCAAAACGTGTTGGGTTTGGACTCTTTGTTTCCTTGCTTTAGAAGCGACGTGGTAACTTGATAGAGGATGTTGTGGAGGCTTGGACCTGATCTCCAATCACCTTTGTTAAGTTATCACTCTTCCCATATGCAATCAGCGCTTGAAGTTGGTGTTGCCTCAAATTCTGAATGCAGTTGAACCTTCCCTTGCTGATCTTGTCCATTATTCCTGAGCAACACGAAAGTGCACGTGTCTCCATTGTCTAAATATGATTGACAAGAGTTTAAAACTGAACTTACTTGAAGGTTGAGTTGACGGGCACGAGCACGAGTAAGAGGACCAGCTATAGGTTGTGCCGGAGAGGATGTAGGACCAGCTATAGGTTGTGTCGGAGATGTAGGACCAGCTATAGGTTGTGTCGGAGAGGATGTAGGAGAGGATGTATCGCTGGTGTTGATGTCCTCATCAAGTTGGAGATAGTATTAGTTTCGGTGGAAGATAGTTGCTTGGTTTGTGCCCAGTGCACCATAGGCTTAGAAATCATTCTGGACGTTCTCGATGGTACTCCAAGGTGAAGAGGCTCAAGTGGAAGGTCGGTTCGATCTGTTTGGAGATAGTGCTAATCTTGATGCAAGATAGGTGCACGGTTTGCATGGAACATACCATATGCAAAGAACTCCATTTGGACGCACCCCAATAGAACTCGTAGATGACATGTGTCATATAGAATCTCGTTTGGTCTGTTTGGAGACAGAGTTAGTTCTGGTGCAAGATAGGTACACAGTTTGCACCTAATGCATCATAGGCTAAGAAACCATTTTGGATGCACACGATGATACTCCTGGGTAAAGGGGCTCAAGTGGAAGCTCAGTTTGCTTTATTTGGAGATAGTGCTAATCTTGATGCAAGATAGGTGCATGAATTGGATCGAACGTACCATATGCTTAGAAATATATTTGAAAGCACCTAATAGAACTCCTAGATGACGTGTGTCATATAGAATCTCACTATGGCCTCTTTGGAGATAGTGTTAGTTTCGGTGCAAGATAGGTACACGGTTTATGCCTAATGCACCATAGGCCAAGAAACTATTTTGGACGCACGCAATGGTACTCCTTGGTGAAGAGGCTCATGTGGAATCTTGGTTCTGTCTGTTTGGAGATAGTTCTAATCTTGATGCAAAATAGGTGCACGGTTTGCATGGAACATACCATATGCTCAGAAATCAATTTGGACACACCCGATGGAACTGTAGATGCACCCAATGGAACTACTAGATGAAGTGTATCATATAGAATCTCGCTTTGGCCTATTTGGAGACAGAGTTAGTTTTGGTGCAAGATAGGTACACAGTTTGCGCCTAATGCATCATAGGATAAGAAACCATTTTGGATGCACCCGATGATACTCCTGGGTAAAGGGGCTCAAGTGGAAGCTCAGTTTGCTTTGTTTGGAGATAGTGCTAATCTTGATGCAAGATAGGTGCACGAATTGCATCGAACGTACCATATGCTTAGAAATATATTTGGAAGCACCGAATAGAACTCCTAGATGAAACTGTAGATGCACCCAATGGAACTACTAGATGAAGTGTATCATATGGAATCTCGTTTTGGTCCAGTTGGAGATAGTATTAGTTACGGTGCAAGATAGTTGTATGGTTTGTGCCCAGTGCACCATAGGCTTAGAAATCGTTGTGGAAGTTCCCGATGGTACTCCTAGTTGAAGAGGCTCAAGTGGAAGGTCGGTTCGATCTGTTTGGAGATAGTATTAATCTTGATGCAAGATAGGTGCACGGTTTGCATGGAACATACCATATGCAAAGAAATCCAATTGGAAGCACCCCAATAGAACTCGGTTCGGTCTGTATCATATGGAATCTCGCTTCGGTCCAGTTAGAGATAGTGTTAGTTTCGGTGCAAGATAGTTGCATGGTTTGTGCCCAGTGCACCATAGGCTTAGAAACCGTTGTGGAAGTTCCCGATGGTACTCCTTGGTGAAGAGGCACAAGTGAAAGCTCGGTTCGGTCTGTTTCGAGATAGTGCTAATCTTGATGCAAGATAGGTGTACGGTTTCCATGGAACATTACATATTCTCGGAAATCAATTTGGACGCACCCGATATAACACCTAGATCATCTGTGTCATATGGAATCTTGCTTCAGGTAGTTTTGGTGCGAGATAGGTACACAGTTTGCGCATAATGCACCATAGGCTCAGAAACCATTATGGAAGCACCCGATGATAATCCTAGGTAAAGAGGCTCAAGTGGAAGGTCGGTTCGATCTGTTTGGAGATAGTGTTAATCTTGATGCAAGATAGGTGCAAGGTTTGCATGGAACA
The DNA here is from genome assembly GCF_000003195.3 of Sorghum bicolor. NCBI lineage: Eukaryota > Viridiplantae > Streptophyta > Magnoliopsida > Poales > Poaceae > Sorghum > Sorghum bicolor. The sequence continues at coordinate 132,254 of NW_018396428.1, read as the reverse complement.
TACCATATGCTAAGAAATCCAATTGGACGCACCCCAATAGAACTCGGTTCGGTCTGTTTTCCGATGGTACTCCTTGGAATCTCGCTTCAGTGCTAATCATGATGCAAGATAGGTGCACGGTTTGCATGGAACATACCATAGGCAATGAAATCCAATTGGACGCACCCCAATAGAACTCGGTTCGGTCTGTTTCCGATGGTACTCCTTGGAATCTCGCTTCGGTGCTAATCTTGATGCAAGATAGGTGCACGAATTGCATCGAACGTACCATATGCTTAGAAATATATTTGGAAGCACCGAATAGAACTCCTAGATGAAACTGTAGATGCACCCAATGGAACTACTAGATGAAGTGTATCATATGGAATCTCGTTTTGGTCCAGTTGGAGATAGTATTAGTTTCGGTGCAAGATAGTTGCATGGTTTGTGCCCAGTGCACCATAGGCTTAGAAATCGTTGTGGAAGTTCCTGATGGTACTCCTAGGTGAAGAGGCTCAAGTGAAAGCTCAGTTCGGTCTGTTTGGAGATAGTACTAATCTTGATGAAAGATAGGTGTACGGTTTGCATGGAACATACCATATTCTCAGAAATCAATTTGGACGCACCCGACAGAACTCCTAGATCATGTGTGTCATATGGAATCTCGCTTCAATCTGTTTGGAGACAGTGTTAGTTTAGGTGCAAGATTGGTGCATGGTTTGCACATAATGCACCATAGGCTCAGAAACCATTATGGAAGCACCAGATGATATTCCTAGGTAAAGAGGCCCAAGTGGAAGGTCGGTTCAATCTGTTTGGAGATAGTGCTAATCTTGATGCAAGATAGGTGCAAGGTTTGCATGGAACATACCATATGCTAAGAAATCCATTTAGACGCACCCAAATAGAACTCCTAGATGACATGTGTCATATAGAATCTCGCTTTGGCCTATTTGGAGACAGAGTTAGTTTTGGTACAAGATAGGTACACAGTTTGCGCCTAATGCATCATAGGATAAGAAACCATTTTGGATGCACCCGATGATACTCCTGGGTAAAGGGGCTCAAGTGGAAGCTCAGTTTTCTTTGTTTGGAGATAGTGCTAATCTTGATGCAAGATAGGTGCACGAATTGCATCGAACGTACCATATGCTTCGAAATATATTTGGAAGCACCCAATAGAACTCTTGGATGACGTGTGTCGTATAGAATCTCACTTCGGTCTCTTTGGAGATAGTGTTAGTTTCGGTGCAAGATAGGTACACGGTTTGTGCCTAATGCACCATAGGCTAAGAAACTGTTTTGGACGCACGCGATGGTACTCCTTGGTGAAAAGTCTCATGTGGAATCTTGGCTCTGTCTGTTTGGAGATAGTTCTAATCTTGATGCAAGATAGGTGCACGGTTTGCATGGAACATACCATATGCAAAGAAATCCATTTGGATGCACCCCAATAGAACTCCTAGATGATATGTGTCATATAGAATCTCATTTTGGTCTGTTTGGAGATAGAGTTAGTTTTGGTGCAAGATAGGTACACAGTTTGCGCCTAATGCATCATAGGCTAAGAAACCATTTTGGATGCACCCGATGATACTCCTCGGTAAAGGGGCTCAAGTGGAAGCTCAGTTTGCTTTGTTTGGAGATAGTGCTAATCTTGATGCAAGATAGGTGCACGAATTACATCGAACGTACCATATGCTTCGAAATATATTTGGAAGCACCCAATAGAACTCCTAGATGATGTGTGTCATATAGAATCTCACTTCGGCCTCTTTGGAGATAGTGTTAGTTTTTGTGCAAGATAGGTACACGGTTTATGCCTAATGCACCATAGGCTAAGAAACTATTTTGGATGTACGCGATGGTATTCCTTGGTGAAGAGGCTAATGTGGAATCTTGGTTCTGTCTGTTTGGAGATAGTTCTAATCTTGATGCAAGATAGGTGCACGGTTTGCATGGAACATACAATATGATCAAAAATCAAGTTTGGACACACCCGATGGAACTATAGATGCACCCAATGGAACTACTAGATGAAGTGTATCATATGGAATCTCGCTTCGGTCCAGCTAGAGATAGTGTTAGTTTCGGTGCAAGATAGTTGCATGGTTTGTGCCCAGTGCACCATAGGCTTAGAAACCGTTGTGGAAGTTTCCGATGGTACTCCTAGGTGAAGAGGCACAAGTGAAAGCTCGGTTCGCTCTGTTTCGAGATAGTGCTAATCTTGATGCAAGATAGTTGTACGGTTTCCATGGAACATACCATATTCTCGGAAATCAATTTGGACGCACCCCATAGAACTCCTAGATCATCTGTGTCATATGGAATCTTGCTTCAGGCAGTTTTGGTGCAAGATAGGTACACAGTTTGCGCCTAATGCATCATAGGATAAGAAACCATTTTGGATGCACCCGATGATACTCCTGGGTAAAGGGCTCAAGTGGAAGCTCAGTTTGCTTTGTTTGGAGACAGTGCTAATCTTGATGCAAGATAGGTGCACGAATTGCATGGAATGTACCATATGCTTCGAAATATAATTGGAAGCACCCAATAGAACTCCTAGATGACGTGTGTCATATAGATTCTCACTTTGGTCTCTTTGGAGATAGTGTTAGTTTCGGTGCAAGATAGGTACACGGTTTGTGCCTAATGCACCATAGGCTAAGAAACTATTTTGGACGCACGCGATGGTACTCCTTGGTGAAGAGGCTCAAGTGGAATCTTTGTTCTATCTTTTTGGAGATAGTTCTTATCTTGATGCAAGATAGGTGCACGGTTTGCATGGAACATACCATATGCTCAGAAATCAAATTGGACAAACCCGATGGAACTGTAGATGCACCCAATGGAACTACTAGATGAAGTGTATCATATGGAATCTCGCTTCGGTCCAGTTGGAGATAGTATTAGTTTCGGTGCAAGATAGTTGCGTGGTTTGTGCCCAGTGCACCATAGGCTCAGAAAACGTTGTGGAAGTTCCCGATGGTACTCCTAGGTGAAGAGGCTCAAGTGGAAGGTCGGTTGGATCTGTTTAGAGATAGTGCTAATCTTGATGCAAGATAGGTGCACGGTTTGCATGGAACATACCATATGCTAAGAAATCCATTTGGACGCATCCCAATAGAACTCCTAGATGACATGTGTCATATGGAATCTCGCTTCGGTTTGTTTGGAGACAAAGTTAGTTTTGGTGCAAGATAGGTACACAGTTTGCGCCTAATGCATCATAGGCTAAGGAACCATTTTGGATGCACCCGATGATACTCCTGGGTAAAGGGGCTAAAGTGGAAGCTCAGTTTGCTTTTGTTTGAAGATAGTGCTAATCTTGATGCAAGATAGGTGCACGAATTGCATGGAACGTACCATACGCTTCGAAATATATTTGGAAGCACCCAATAGAACTCCTAGATGACGTGTGTCATATAGAATCTTACTTAGGTCTCTTTGGAGGTAGTGTTAGTTTCGGTGCAAGATAGGTACACGGTTTGTGCCTAATGCACCCTAGGCTAAGAAACTATTTTTGACGCACACGATGGTACTCCATGGTTAAGAGGCTCAAGTGGAATCTTGGTTCTGTCTGTTTGGAGATAGTTCTAATCTTGAGGCAAGATAGGTGCATGGTTTGCATGGAACATACCATATGCTCAGAAATCAATTTGGACACACTCGATGGAACTGTAGATGCACCCGATGGAACTACTAGATGAAGTGTATCATATGGAATCTCGCTTCGGTCCAGTTGGAGATAGTATTAGTTTCGGTGCAAGATAGTTGCATGGTTTGTGCCCAGTGCACCATAGGCTCAGAAATCGTTGTGGAAGTTCTCGATGGTACTCCTAGGTGAAGAGGCTCAAGTGAAAGCTCGGTTCGATCTGTTTGGAGATAGTGCTAATCTTGATGAAAGATAGGTGTACGGTTTGCATGGAACGTACCATATTCTTAGAAATCAATTTGGACGCACCCGATAGAACTCCTAGATCATGTGTGTCATAATGAATCTCGCTTCAATCTGTTTGGAGACAGTGTTAGTTTAGATGCAAGATTGGTGCACAAATTGCATGGAACGTACCATATGCTTCGAAATATATTTGGAAGCACCCAATAGAACTCCTAGATGACCTGTGTCATATAGCATCTCACTTCGGTCTCTTTGGAGATAGTGTTTGTTTCGTTGCAAGATAGGAACACGTTTGTGCCTAATGCACCATAGGCTAATAAAATATTTTGGACGCACACGATGGTACTCCATGGTGAAGAGGCTCAAGTGGAATCTTGGTTCTGTCTGTTTGGAGATAGTTCTAATCTTGATGCAAGATAGGTGCATGGTTTGCATGGAACATACCGTATGCTCAGAAATCAATTTGGACACACTCGATGGAACTGTAGATGCACCCGATGGAACTACTAGATGAAGTGTATCATATGGAATCTCGCTTTGGTCCAGTTGGAGATAGTATTAGTTTCGGTGCAAGATAGTTGCATGGTTTGTGCCCAGTGCACCATAGGCTCAGAAATCGTTGTGGAAGTTCCCGATGGTACTCCTAGGTGAAGAGGCTCAAGTGAAAGCTCGGTTCGGTCTGTTTGGAGATAGTGCTAATCTTGATGAAAGATAGGTGTACGGTTTGCATGGAACGTACCATATTCTTAGAAATCAATTTGGACGCACCCGATAGAACTCCTAGATCATGTGTGTCATATGGAATCTCGCTTCAATCTGTTTGGAGACAGTGTTAGTTTAGGTGCAAGATTGGTGCATGGTTTGCGTATAATGCTCCATAGGCTCAGAAACCATTATGGAAGCACCCGATGATAATCCTAGGTGAAGAGGCTCAAGTGGAAGGTCCGTTCGATCTGTTCGGAGATAGTGCTAATCTTGATGCAAGATAGGTGCACAGTTTGCATGGAACATACCATATGCTAAGAAATCCTTTTGGACGCACCCCAATAAAACTCCTAGATGACATGTGTCATATGGAATCTCGCTTCGGTTTGTTTGGAGACAAAGTTAGTTTTGGTGCAAGATAGGTACACAGTTTGCACCTAATGCATCATAGGCTAAGAATCCATTTTGGATGCACCCGATGATACTCCTGGATAAAGGGGCTCAAATGCAAGCTCAGTTTGCTTTTGTTTGGAGATAGTGCTAATCTTGATGCAAGATAGGTGCACGAATTGCATGGAACATACCATTTGCTTCGAAATATAATTGGAAGCATCAATAGAACTCCTAGATGACGTGTGTCATATAGAATCTCACTTCGGTCTCTTTGGAGATAGTGTTAGTTTCGTTGCAAGATAGGTACACGGTTTGTGCCTAATGCACCATAGGCTAATAAAATATTTTGGACGCACACGATGGTACTCCATGGTGAAGAGGCTCAAGTGGAATCTTGGTTCTATCTGTTTGGAGATAGTTCTAATCTTGATGCAAGATAGGTGCATGGTTTGCATGGAACATACCATATGCTTAGAAATCAATTTGGACACACTCGATGGAACTGTAGATGCACCCGATGGAACTACTAGATGAAGTGTATCATATGGAATCTCGCTTCGGTCTAGTTGGAGATAGTATTAGTTTCGGTGCAAGATAGTTGCATGGTTTGTGACCAGTGCACCATAGGCTCAGAAATCGTTGTGGAAGTTCCCGATGGAACTCCTAGGTGAAGAGGCTCAAGTGAAAGCTCGGTTCGGTCTGTTTGGAGATAGTGCTAATCTTGATGAAAGATAGGTGTACGGTTTGCACGGAACGTACCATATTCTTAGAAATCAATTTGGACGCACCCGATAGAACTCCTAGATCATGTGTGTCATATGGAATCTCGCTTCAATCTGTTTGGAGACAGTGTTAGTTTAGGTGCAAGATTGGTGCATGGTTTGTGTATAATGCACCATAGGCTCAGAAACCATTATGGAAGCACCCGATGATAATCCTAGGTGAAGAGGCTCAAGTGGAAGGTCCGTTCGATCTGTTCGGAGATAGTGCTAATCTTGATGCAAGATAGGTGCACGGTTTGCATGGAACATACCATATGCTAAGAAATCCATTTAGACGCACCCCAATAAAACTCCTAGATGACATGTGTCATATGGAATCTCGCTTCGGTTTGTTTGGAGACAAAGTTAGTTTTGGTGCAAGATATGATGAGGACATCAACACCAGCGATACATCCTCTCCTACATCCTCTCCGACACAACCTATAGCTGGTCCTACATCCTCTCCGACACAACCTATAGCTGGTCCTCTTACTCGTGCTCGTGCCCGTCAACTCAACCTTCAAGTAAGTTCAGTTTTAAACTCTTGTCAATCATATTTAGACAATGGAGACACGTGCACTTTCGTGTTGCTCAGGAATAATGGACAAGATCAGCAAGGGAAGGTTCAACTGCATTCAGAATTTGAGGCAACACCAACATCAAGGGCTGATTGCATATGGGAAGAGTGATAACTTAACAAAGGTGATTGGAGATCAGGTCCAAACCTCCACAACATCCTCTATCAAGTTACCACGTCGCTTCTAAAGCAAGGAAACAAAGAGTCCAAACCCAACACGTTTTGGGAGTTGGATTCGGACTGGAAAATAACTCTAACTTGTATGGATCACCACGGCGTCATATGGACTCCAACTGGGACGTTCCTATACTTGTTGGAAAGCTCATGAAGTCTACTTTCCAATGGGTCCAACCACATATCTATGCAGCTTATGAGTCGGGCGCAGTCCTTGTTTTCGTGCCGACACCTTTTTCTGTTTTGGTACTGCGTCACCCTATTTTGGACCAATGGCCCATGTATCAAGTTGAGTCCATTAGGGACGCGTCCTAGGGTTGGAGGACGACTCTAGCACCCCTTTGGTCGTCTTCCGCTCTATTTATTTACATCTAGAGCTGCCATGAACAACTAGGTTTTGATTAGATAAAGTTTAGCCTTCGCTACTTGCTTGTAAATGCGCGTGCTGATCCAGCCGCCCGTCTTCTTGTTTTCGAAACCCAACTTCATTAGAGATTGAGTTTGAAACCTTCATTTACATCTAGTAATTTAGTACTTGTTCTACTTGTTCTTGCTGGTTCTTCGATTGCTTGCAGGACGAGTGCCCTAGTGGCCGGGTGTTGCGCTCCACAAGATCGTGACAGCCATTGGAGGCGGTGTATCGGTTGCTAAGGCGCGGCCTTAGAAGGCTGTAGTCGGGCCGTGAACGTCATCTCCATTCACTAATCGAGTTATCCAGCGCCTCTCATCGAAAGATCAGGCGAAAACCCTAGTGGGTTCACATCAGTTGGTATCAGAGCAAGGTTTATCGGTGAGAGATTTCCAATTCTTCGTGTTTGTTTTTCCTATAGTCCAAAAAAAGACAAAAAAAATATAGCAGATTTGTTTTCCATAATCCTATAAATCCTTTGTGCCGTGGCTAGTACTACTTAGTTAAGGCTGGTTGAATGAGTGTTTGCTTCGGTCGTGTCGAGTGCTGGTTTTAGTTTAGTCCTTTAGAGTTTTGAGTTCTTGTCACCATCTAGTCACAACTGCGTCCAATCTATTGTGGGTTAGAATTTGAGTAGATCTTGATAATAGGTGCAGCCACTTGTTGGTCTATTCTGCGTTTCCGTCAACGTGATCCAAAAGGAAAGATAGCACTTCATACTTGTGCTAGATATATTGAATTTTGAGGTTCAGCCTTACTCTAGTGAGAGGGTGAGAGTGGTGAAGTGATATTTTGTACTATTTTGTTTATATAATCAGGTTTTGAGGTTCCCCAAAAAAAAAGAGAAAGGAAAAAAAAGAAAGAAAGAAAGAAAAAAAAGAGAAAAAAAATCAAAAAAATGGGGATTGTTGTTCCTTTTGTTTCCAGTAGGGCTGCTCATTTTGTTTCTAGTGGTGTGCTGTGTTTTCCCTTTGTGTCCAGGCTCGCGTCTCTAGCACGGTCTAGGCTAGGACCAGCACAGTACCATCGCCGAACGCTTATTCAGCTCGCTTTTATAACTAACATGGTGCTAGTTCGTTCCTTGTTTCAGCCCACCTATAGCTCCACATACTCTACAGCTTGATAGGTCTTGTGCTGCAGCACCGATACACTTCGTCCATTGCTGTACACTTGTTGGCAGACGACCCCTCCTGTCAAGCAAGGTAAGAATTGGTAAGAACTTGTGTTACAGGTTGAGTGTGAGCGACTTGTTGTAGCTACATCCTAGTAGTTGTAGGGCTTTTATTTCTTCACTTGCCTTTTTGTTGTCTTTGTCTTTGAACCATGCCAGGGGCAGATGATGGTAACGAAACACCACTTACACCTCGCACTAAGGGCATCATACAACATTTTGAAAGGAAAGTGAGGCTACACACAGAGGGACTTGATAACGACTTGCAGGTGACAAATGAAAAGCTGGGGCAGTTGGAGGCTACGCAGATTGCCACAAACAACAAGCTCACACGTTTGGAGGAATCCGTTGCTAGTGTGGACAAAAGCCTTGCTGCTCTCCTAAGGCGATTTGATGATTTCCACACCGAAGATAAAGAGAAGCATAAAGAAGAAAAGGAGGGAGATCGAGAGCACGGTAGTCATGAAGATGACTACACTGGTGATACTGAACATGATGATCAAGACACTCGTGATCGACGTTGCCTTCGTCACAACCGTAGAGGTATAGGTGGCAACCGCGGACGCGAGGTGCACAATAATGATGATGCTTTCAGTAAGATTAAATTTAACATACCTCCTTTTGATGGTAAATATGACCCTGATGCTTACATCACTTGGGAGATTGCTGTTGATCAAAAGTTTGCATGTCATGAATTTCCTGACAATACGATTAGTACATGCCAAAAAGACGAGGAGAGCACTGCCGTCTTAAAGAACTTGTGCT
>NW_018396428.1:115755-122544 GCF_000003195.3 Sorghum bicolor | reverse complement strand
CCAACCTATAGCTGGTCCTCTTACTCGTGCTCGTGCCCGTCAACTCAACCTTCAAGTAAGTTCAGTTTTAAACTCTTGTCAATCATATTTAGACAATGGAGACACGTGCACTTTCGTGTTGCTCAGGAATAATGGACAAGATCAGCAAGGGAAGGTTCAACTGCATTCAGAATTTGAGGCAACACCAACTTCAAGGGCTGATTGCATATGGGAAGAGCGATAACTTAACAAAGGTGATTGGAGATCAGGTCCAAGCCTCCACAACATCCTCTATCAAGTTACCACGTCGCTTCTAAAGCAAGGAAACAAAGAGTCCAAACCCAACACGTTTTGGGAGTTGGATTCGGACTGGAAAATAACTCTAACTTGTATGGATCACCACGGCGTCATATGGACTCCAACTGGGACGTTCCTATACTTGTTGGAAAGCTCATGAAGTCTACTTTCCAATGAGTCCAACCACATATCTATGCAGCTTATGAGTCGGGCGCAGTCCTTGTTTTCGTGCCGACACCTTTTTCTGTTTTGGTGCTGCGTCACCCTATTTTGGACCAATGGCCCATGTATCAAGTTGAGTCCATTAGGGACGCGTCCTAGGGTTGGAGGACGACTCTAGCACCCCTTTGGTCGTCCTCCCCTCTATTTATTTACATCTAGAGCCGCCATGAACAACTGAGTTTTGTTTAGATCAAGTTTAGCCTTCGCTACTTGCTTGTAGGCGCGCGTGCAGGATCAGCCGCCCGTCTCCTTGTCTTCGGAACCCCATTGTTGATTCAGATTCAGTTTGAAACCTTCAATTCATGTTGCAAATTCAGTGCTTGTTTCCTCGTTCTTGCTAGTTCTTCGATTGCTTGCAGGACGGGAGCCCTAGGGGCTGGTTGTCGCGCTCCACAAGATCGTGACGGCTGTTGGACGTGGTGTATCGGTTGCTAAGGCGCGGTCTTGAGGGCTGTAGTCGGGCCGTGAACGTCATCTCCATCCACTAATCGAGTTATCCAGCGCCTCTCATCGAAAGATAAGGCCAAAAACCCTAGCGGGTTCGCATCAGTTGGTAATCAGAGCAAGGTTCTTAGGTGAGAGACTTCTAATCCTTTGCTGTTTTTAATTAATTTCCTATAGTCCAGAAAAGCCAAAAAAAATATAGTAGATTAGTTTTTCCATAATCCTATTAAACCTTTGTGCCTTGGCTAGTACTGTTTTAGTTAGGGCTTGTTGAATTTGCGTTGCTTCGGTTTGTGTCGAGTTGCTGGTCTTAGTGTCTAGTCCTTTAGAGTTTTGAGTTCTTGTCACCATCTATACACAGCCGAGTATTACCATATCTTCTCTCTGTCGAATCTGTTGTGAAGTCCGAATTGAACTGTGATCCAAAAAGAAAGATAACTCCATACTTGTTCGGCCTTACTCTAGAGAGAGAGAGAGAGAGAGAGTGTAGCGAATTGCTCTTTTGTATTCCTTTGTTCATATAATCAGTTTTTGAGGTTGCCCAAAAAAAAGAAAAAAAAAGAAAAAAAAGAAAAGAGAAAAGATTCAAAAGAAAAAAAAGGGGCTGTTTTTCATATTGATTTTAGGTTTGTTCCACCTTGTTTTCGGGGGTGTGCTGTGGTTTTCCTTTGTGTCTAGGCTCGCGTCTCTAGCACGGTCTAGCCTAGGACCAGCATAGTACCATCGTCGAACGCTTATTCAGCTCGCTTTTATAACTAACGTGGTGCTAGTTCGTTCCTTGTTTCAGCCCACCTATAGCTCCACATACTCTACAACTTGACAGTTCTTGTGCTGCAGCACCGATACACTTCGTCCATTGCTGTACACTTGTTGGCAGACGACCCCTCCTGTCAAGCAAGGTAAGAATTGGTAAGAACTTGTGTTACAGGTTGAGTGTGAGCGACTTGCTGTAGCTACATCCTAGTAGTTGTAGGGCTTTTATTTCTTCACTTGCCTTTTTGTTGTCTTTGTCTTTGAACCATGCCAGGGGCAGATGATGGTAACGAAACACCACTTACACCTCGCACTAAGGGCATCATACAACATTTTGAAAGGAAAGTGAGGCTGCACACAGAGGGACTTGATAACGACTTGCAGGTGACAAATGAAAAGCTGGGGCAGTTGGAGGCTACGCAGATTGCCACAAACAACAAGCTCACACGTTTGGAGGAATCCGTTGCTAGTGTGGACAAAAGCCTTGCTGCTCTCCTAAGGCGATTTGATGATTTCCACACCGAAGATAAAGAGAAGCATAAAGAAGAAAAGGAGGGAGATCGAGAGCACGGTAGTCATGAAGATGACTACACTGGTGATACTGAACATGATGATCAAGACACTCGTGATCGACGTCGCCTTCGTCACAACCGTAGAGGTATGGGTGGCAACCGCCGACACGAGGTACACAATAATGATGATGCTTTCAGTAAGATTAAATTTAACATAACCCCTTTTGATGGTAAATATGACCCTGATGCTTACATCACTTGGGAGATTGCTGTTGATCAAAAGTTTGCATGTCATGAATTTCCTGAGACCACGTGTTAGGGCTGCTACTAGTGAGTTTACAGATTTTGCTTCTGTTTGGTGGATAGAATATGGAAAGAAAAATCCTAATAACTTACCTAGAACTTGGGATGCGCTGAAAAGGGCCATGAGAGCTAGATTTGTTCCATCTTACTATGCGCGTGATATGATAAATAAGTTGCAGCAGTTAAGACAAGGTGCTAAAAGTGTAGAAGAATATTATCAGGAATTACAAACGGCTATGTTGCGTTGTAACCTAGAGGAGGATGAGGAACCGGCTATGGCTAGATTTTTGGGTGGGTTAAATCGGGAAATTCAGGACATCCTCGCTTACAAAGAATACAATAATGTAACCCGTTTGTTTCATCTTGCTTGTAAAGCTGAAAGGGAAGTGCAGGGACGACGTGCTAGCGCAAGGAGTAATATTTCTGCAGGGAAGGTTAATTCATGGCAGCAACACATGGCTTCAACTCCATCTACACGTATTTCTACTCCATCATCTTGTGACAAGGCTCGAGCTGCCCCCACCAATTCAGTTGCGAAGACGATGCAAAAGCCTGCTGCGAGTACTTCATCCGTGGCATCGACGGGTAGAACAAGCAACATACAATGTCATCGATGCAAGGGATATGGGCACATGATGCGTGACTGCCCAAACAAGCGAGTTATGATTGTCAGGGATGATGGTGAGTACTCATCTGCTAGTGATTTTGATGAGGATACACTTGCACTGCTTGCGACTGACCATGCAGGTAATGAAGATCAAATAGAAGAACATATTAAAGCAGGTGAAGCGGACCACTATGAGAGCTTGATCGTGCAGCGAGTGCTTAGTGCACAAATGGAGATGGCGGAGCAAAATCAGCGACACATTTTATTCCAAACAAAGTGTGTCATCAAAGAGCGTTCTTGTCGCATGATCATTGATGGAGGTAGCTGCAACAACTTGGCAAGCAGCGATATGGTGCAGAAGCTTGCCCTCAACACCAAACCACACTCGCATCCCTACTACATCCAATGGCTGAACAACAGTGGTAAGGCAAAGGTAACTAGACTTGTGAGAATTAATTTTTCCATCGGGTCCTACAAAGATATTGTTGAATGTGATGTTGTGCCTATGCAAGCTTGTAATATTCTGCTAGGTAGACCTTGGCAATTTGATAGAGATTCTATGCATCATGGTAGATCAAATCAGTATTCTTTTCTATACCATGATCGCAAAATTGTGTTGCATCCTATGTCCCCTGAAAGTATTATGCAAACTGATGTTGCTAGGGCTACAAAAGCAAAGAGCGAGAGCAATAAAAATGATAAATTTGTAATTGGTAACAAAGATGAGATAAAACTGAAAGGACGTTGTATGATAGCTACCAAATCAGATATTAATGAGTTCAATGCATCCACTTCTGTTGCTTATGCTTTGATATGCAAGGATGCTTTGATTTCAATTGAGGATATGCAATGTTCTTTGCCCCCTGCTGTTGCTAACGTTTTGCAGGAGTATTCTGATGTGTTTACAAGTGAGGTACCAGCGGGGCTGCATCCACTACGCGGGATTGAGCACCAAATTGATCTTATTCCTGGAGCAGTTTTGCCAAATCGTGCACCATCCAGGACGAACCCGAAGGAAACAAAGGAAATTCAGCGACAAGTGCAAGAACTACTAGACAAAGGTTATGTCCGAGAATCTCTTAGTCCTTGTGCTGTTCCAGTAATTTTAGTGCCTAAGAAAGATGGAACATGGCGTATGTGTGTTGATTGTAGAGCTATTAATAATATCACCATTCGATATCGACACCCTATTCCACGATTAGATGATATGCTAGATGAACTGAGTGGTGCTGTTGTGTTTTCAAAAGTTGATTTACGTAGTGGGTACCACCAGATTCGTATAAAATTGGGAGATAAAGGTAGAAAGCAATTGATTCTGGAACCTGGGGATTTGGTTTGGTTGCATTTGTGAAAAGGTAGATTTCCAGAACTGAGAAAATCCAAATTGATGCCTAGAGCTGATGGTCCTTTTAAAGTGCTTCAACGAATTAATGAGAATGCATATAAGCTTGCTCTTCCTGCAGATTTTGGGGTTAGTCCCACATTTAACATTGCAGATTTGAAGCCTTATTTGGGTGAGGAAGATGAGCTTGAGTCGAGGACAACTCAAATGCAAGAAAGGGAGGATGATGAGGACATCAACACCAGCAATACATCCTCTCCTACATCCTCTCCGACACAACCTAGAGCTGGTCCTACATCTCCGACACAACCTATAGCTGGTCCTACATCCTCTCCGACACAACCTATAGCTGGTCCTCTTACTCATGCTCGTGCCCATCAACTCAACCTTCAAGTAAGTTCAGTTTTAAACTCTTGTCAATCATATTTAGACAATGGAGACACGTGCACTTTCGTGTTGCTCAGGAATAATGGACAAGATCAGCAAGGGAAGGTTCAACTGCATTCAGAATTTGAGGCAACACCAACTTCAAGGGCTGATTGCATATGGGAAGAGTAATAACTTAACAAAGGTGACTGGAGATCAGGTCCAAGCCTCCACAACATCCTCTATCAAGTTACCACGTCGCTTCTAAAGCAAGGAAACAAAGAGTCCAAACCCAACACGTTTTGGGAGTTGGATTCGGACTAGAAAATAACTCTAACTTGTATGGATCACCACGGCGTCATATGGACTCCAACTGGGACGTTCCTATACTTGTTGGAAAGCTCATGAAGTCTACTTTCCAATGGGTCCAACCACATATCTATGCAGCTTATGAGTCGGGCGCAGTCCTTATTTTCGTGCCGACACCTTTTTCTGTTTTGGTACTGCGTCACCCTATTTTGGACCAATGGCCCATGTATCAAGTTGAGTCCATTAGGGACGCGTCCTAGGGTTGGAGGACGACTCTAGCACCCCTTTGGTCGTCCTCCCCTCTATTTATTTACATCTAGAGCCGCCATGAACAACTGGGTTTTGTTTAGATCAAGTTTAGCCTTCGCTACTTGCTTGTAGACGCGCGTGCAGGATCAGCCACCCGTCTCCTTGTCTTCGGAACCCCATTGCTGATTCAGATTCAGTTTGAAACCTTCAATTCATCTTGCAAATTCAGTGCTTGTTTCCTCGTTCTTGCTAGTTCTTCGATTGCTTGCAGGACGGGAGCCCTAGGGGCTGGTTGTCGCACTCCACAAGATCGTGACGGCTGTTGGATGTGGTGTATCGGTTGCTTAGGCGCGGTCTTGAGGGCTGTAGTCGGGCCGTGAACGTCATCTCCATCCACTAATCGAGTTATCCAGCGCATCTCATCGAAAGATCAGGCCAAAAACCCTAGCGGGTTCGCATCAAGATAGGTACACAGTTTGCACCTAATGCATCATATGCTAAGAAACCATTTTGGATGCACCCGATGATACTCCTGGGTAAAGGGGCTCAAGTGGAAGCTCAGTTTGCTTTTGTTTGGAGATAGTGCTAATCTTGATGCAAGATAGGTGCACGAATTGCATGGAACGTACCATATGCTTCGAATTATAATTGGAAGCACCCAATAGAACTCCTAGATGACGTGTGTCATATAGAATCTCACTTCGGTCTCTTTGGAGATAGTGTTAGTTTCGTTGCAAGATAGGTACACGATTTGTGCCTAATGCACCATAGGCTAATAAGCTATTTTGGACGCACACGATGGTACTCCTTGGTGAAGAGGCTCAAGTGGAATCTTTGTTGTCTTTTTGGAGATAGTTCTTATCTTGATGCAAGATAGGCGCACGGTTTGCATGGAACATACCATATGCTCATAAATCAATTTGGACAAACCCGATGGAACTGTAGATGCACCCGATGGAACTACTAGATGAAGTGTATCATATGGAATCTCGCTTCGGTCCAGTTGGAGATAGTATTAGTTTCGGTGCAAGGTAGTTGCATGGTTTGTGCCCAGTGCACCATAGGCTCAGAAATCGTTGTGGAAGTTCCCGATGGTACTCCTAGGTGAAGAGCCTCAAGTGAAAGCTCGGTTCGTTCTGTTTGGAGACAGTGCTAATCTTGATGAAAGATAGGCGTACGGTTTGCATGGAATGTACCATATTCTTAGAAATCAATTTGGATGCACCCGATAGAACTTCTAGATCATGTGTGTCATAAGGAATCTCGCTTCAATCTGTTTGGAGACAGTGTTAGTTTAGGTGCAAGTTTGGTGCATGGTTTGCGCATAATGCACCATAGGCTCAGAAACCATCATGGAAGCACCCGATGATAATCCTAGGTGAAGAGGCTCAAGTGAAGGTCGGTTG
>NW_018396428.1:48408-49578 GCF_000003195.3 Sorghum bicolor | reverse complement strand
GGATTGCGGACAGGGCTGGCTGTAATACAGAGAACTGTTAGAACATACCATATGCTACGAAATCCATTTGGACGCACCCCAATAGAACTCCTAGATGACATGTGTCAAATGGAATCTCGCTTCGGTCTGTATGGAGACAGAGTTAGTTTTGGTGCAAGATAGCTACACAGCTTGCGCCTAATGCGTCATAGGCTAAGAAACCATTTTGGATGCACCCAATGATACTCCTGGGTAAACGGGCTCAAGTGGAAGCTCAGTTTACTTTTATTTGGAGATACCGTTAATCTTGATGCAAGATAGGTGCACGAATTGCATGGAACGTACCATATGCTTCGAAATATAATTGGAAGCACCCTATAGAACTCCTAGATGACGTGTGTCATATAGAATCTCACTTCGGTCTCTTTGGAGATAGTGTTAGTTTCGGTGCAAGATAGGTACACGGTTTGTGCCTAATGCACCATAGGCTAAGAAACTAGTTTGGACGCACACGATGGTACTCCTTGGTGAAGAGGCTCAAGTGAAAGCTCGGTTCGGTCTGTTTGGAGATAGTGCCAATCTTGATGCAAGATAGGTGTACGGTTTGCATGGAACGTACCATATTCTCGGTAATCAATTTCGACGCACCCGATAGAATTGCAAGATTATGTGTGTCATATGGAATCTTGCTTCAATATGTTTAGAGACAGTGTTAGTTTAGGTGCAAGATTGGTGCATGGTTTGCGCATAATGCACCAAAGGCTCAGAAACCATTATTGAAGCACCTGATGATAATCCTAGGTGAAGAGGCTCAAGTGGAAGGTCGGTTCGATCTGTTTGGAGATAGTGCTAATCTTGATGCAAGATAGGTGCACGGTTTGCAAGGAACATATCATATGCTAAGTAATCCATTTGGACGCACCCCAATAGAACTCCTAGATGACATGTGTCATATGGAATCTCGCTTCGGTCTGTTTGGAGACAGAGTTAGTTTTGGTGTAAGATAGGTACTTAGTTTGTGCCTAATGCATCATAGTCTAAGAAACCATTTTGGATGCACCCGAAGATACTCCTAGGTAAAGGGGCTCAAGTGGAACCTCAGTTTGCTTTTGTTTGGATATAGTGCTAATCTTGATGCCAGATATGTGGATGAATTACATGGAACGTACCATATGCTTCGAAATATATTTT
>NW_018396428.1:41267-42653 GCF_000003195.3 Sorghum bicolor | reverse complement strand
CTCAGCTCTGAGGGCAGACATCAAAGCGGGAGAGATAGTACTAATCTTGAAGCAAGATAGGTGCACGCGTTTGTAAGGAACATACCATATGCTCAAAAATCTATTTGGACACACCCAATAGAACTCCTAGATGACATGTGCCATACGGAATCTCGCTTCAGTCTATTTGGACACATAGTTAGTTTTGGTGCAAGATAGGTACACGGTTTGTGCCTAATGCATCTTAGGCTAAGAAACTATTTTGGATGCACCCGATGATACTCCTAGGTAAAGGTGCTCCAGTGGAAGCTCAGTTGTTTGTTTGGATATAGTGCTAATCTTGATGCAAGATAGGTGCACGAATTGCATGGAACGTACCATATGCTTAGAAATCTATTTGGAAGCACCCAGTGGAACTCCTAGATGATGTGTGTCATATAGAATCTCACTTTGGTCTCTTTGGAGATAGAGTTAGCTTTGATGCAAGATAGGTACATAGTTTGTGCCTATTGCACCATAGGCTAAGAAACATTTTGGACGCACATGATGGTACTCTTAGGTAAAGGGGCTCAAGTGGAAGCTCGGTTTGGAGGTAGTGCTAATCTTGATGCAAGATATGTGCACGGTTTGATGGAACATACCATATGCTCGGAAACCAATTTCAATGCACCCGATACTACTCCTAGATAATATGTGTCATATAGAATCTCGCTTTGTTCTGTTTGGAGACAATGTTAGTTTTGATGCAAGATAGGTGCATGGTTTGCACCTAATGCACCATAGGCTCAGAAACTATTGTGGAAGCACCCGATGATACTCCTAGGTGAAGAGGCTGAAGTGGAAGCTTGGTTTGGTCTCTTTTGAGATAGTGCTAATCTTGATGTAAGATAGGTATACGGTTTGCATGGAACATACCATATGCTTAGAAATCAATTTGGACACACTAGATAGAACTCCTAGATGATGTCTGTCATATGGAATCTTGCTTCGGTCCATTTGGAGATAGTGTTAGTTTCGGTGCAAGATAGGTGCATGGTTGGCACCTAATGGACCATAAGAAACCATTTTGGAGGCACCTGGTGGTACTCCTTGGTGAAGAGGCTCAAGTGAAAGCTTGGTTCAGTCTGTTTAGAGATAGTTCTAATCTTGATGCAAGATAGGCACACGGTTTGCATGGAACGTACCATATGCTCAGAAATCAATTTGGACACACCCGATGGACTGCTAGATGCACCTGATGGAACTCATAGATGAAGTGTGTCATATGCAATCTCAGTTCAGTCTAGTTGGGTGTCATATTAGTTTCGGTGCAAGATAGGTGTGTTGTTTGTGCCCAGTGCACCGTAGGCTCAGAAACTATTGTAGAAGTTCCCGATGGTACTCCTAGGTGAAGAGGCTCAAGTGAAA
>NW_018396428.1:38300-39776 GCF_000003195.3 Sorghum bicolor | reverse complement strand
GATTTAATTATGCTACCGGGACAAATGCTATCTAAAGTATAATATGCTATCTACATATAAAAGCTACATGCAGTCAAACCAGTGTCAGCTATTTGAGCCTCATGAACCCCTAGTTATACTTGTTGAGTACGATATGTGCTCACTCTTGCAATTTCCCCCACACTTCAGGAGTTGCTTTAGGCTTGTGATCAACCAGTCAGTTTGATCCTGTGGAGAGGAGTTAATACCGGAAGTTTGGAGTTGTCTATCCGCTGTTTGTTACTAAAGGTTATCTCTTTTATACTAAGTACGTTATATATTTATGCATTGTCTTTTGATATTACCCCTTATTTGTAGCTATATGTGAGATTTGCCTTTTAAAACTCGCATATGGTGCATATCTGGTTTTGTCCTTAAAATCGGGTATTACATGTCTCCACGCACGAACGACTGGAGACGTCCCTGACAATAACATCGACCACCGCGGGACGGGCTGTCAAGTTCAGGACGGTCTCACCAGACCAGAACTTCCCTCACGGTCTGAACAACGCGGCTAATCAGTTTTTGCGGCATACCAATTCTCTATTCGGGAAGATGGGATTGTTGCCAGGGCAAATCAGTGGGTCAACTCGTCACTTTGTCAACATGGTGTCCATCCGAACACTACCAGATGACAAGGCCACCAGCACAAACTCTAGTACAGGATCTGTCCCTACCGAGGTTTTACACCCCGAGGACGAAGACTACAACCTGGATCTACCACCTTACCCCCCGGGTTTTTTCCACTTTCCAGTCTTTCCACCCCAACGAGGAGATCTGGTTTTTAACGTAAGCAATGACGAACTAGTTGTCGACGGCGAAACCGACGAACAAAGACAACAGCGTGAACAGCATAACGCCGATCGTGCTCAGCGGCGAGCAGATGAGGAGCGGCAACTCGCCCCACACAACCTTAGCGACGCTTTCGACATGGTCGGAAATCAGCAAGTCTACAAGACACCAAGCGCCAACGTGGCTGTAGCCATGGCAAACCTGGATCGACTCCCCGATACTCTGGAGTACCAAGGCATCCGATCCAATATACGAGCACATCTGATCACGGCCATGGGACAGACCGCCACTCTGCTTAAAAGGGTCCAAGCTATCTCCTATACGGAGGTCACCTCTGATCAGACTCACCGCAGCCGAACCTCACCACGATTCGGTGGGCACCATCGTAGCCGTTCACCTATCAACAATCGAAGGAAGAACACCCATCGTGACAATCGTGGTCGGGACGCTGACAGTTACCACGAACAAAGGCGCGGACGTGGTCAGGAGGTGAACCAAGACCGAGACCTGCGACACAACATCCCTGCTAGGGATGTCCGCAAACGCATCAATAGGCGCATTAGGGAACGAGCAGTACACGAAAACGTGCAACGCATCGAGTACAATGCAGCACATGGCCCCCCTGGCCTAAGATAGTTCTCCTCACACCTTCGCCAAGTCGTATGG
>NW_018396428.1:28401-30567 GCF_000003195.3 Sorghum bicolor | reverse complement strand
ATATGGCACAGTGAACAAGCAACAGTATATACATACTCCAGCAGAATACAAGACCACTCACCTTAACTTCATCAATGAGCCGCTTAGTAGCACGCTCTACCCTCGCCGCCTCCTCGATCTCGGCGATCTACTCGTGGCCGGCCTAGTGGTCCCCATGCTGGTGCCACACGTAAATGTGTTGGTGACCATCGTGGGGACACCCCTGGATCTCCTCCACTTCGTCATCAGAGGCCGTGCGGGCCTCTTCGCCCTCCGTGCTACCCCCAGCCACGGCAACGGGTATCATAGGACCCTTACCCTGGCTAGGGGAGCCCTCCGGCGTGGAAGCCTGTGCTGGGGCTGGAGTTGGACCCCTCTCTTCTTCAGCTGGAAGGGGGGTCGGGATCCTATCTCCCTCCTCTGCAACATTGCTCGGGAGAGGCATCCCCGCGGTCTCATTGCCCCTTGCCAGGGTGCTCGTCCTGGCCTCGTCTTGGGCCGGTTCCTCCTCGGCAACCTCTGTCGTGGCCGCAACTGCGGTCTGCTCTGCCGACTGCTCGCGGACGGTCTGCTCGGCGGCATTGTCATCAGCAACTGCCGACTCGGTTGTCCTCAAGCCAGCAGTGTTACCTGGATCAACATCCGAGGCCACACTAACAAAGAAGAGTTAATGCAGATTACCATACTAACATCAAACCTCGTAAAAAACAAAGAGAGCGCAGAGACACTTTTTCAAACTTATAGGTCGGAGCTCCGGTGCGCCGCCGTGAAGAACCTTCTCCTGGTCCGCGTAGCCGTCGCGGCGGCTTCTGTTCCTCCAGGACGTATCGGCTCGACGTGCGCGGCAGGAGGGTCCCTGATTACCCGATCAACATCGATCGGCGCGACGTTAGGGCGACTGCGTGGTCTCCGGACCAAGGACGGGGTCGTCTCGTCCTCTTTATTGTCGTCGTCGACAATCCTCACAAGCCAGCGACGCTTGGGGGCATGGCTGGTCGAGCCTTGGCCCATCGAAGGGTCCGCAGCCGTTCCCGCTGGAATTGCTTCCGTGGAGGATGGCTCCACAGCCATCGGCCTTTTCCCAGCTACTCTGTCATCTGTGGTCGACGCTGGACGGCTCTGGTCCTCGTCGCTACTGGTGTATTCAAGACATCGAGCAGCATTGTCTACTGGTGGGTCTACCCCAGCAGGATGGTCCATACCAGGTGCCAGCGACACATACACCGTGCACCGGTCAATATCTCCTATCTGCGATACAAAGGCAACAAGTCATCAATCAAAAGGCTATAGCATTCAAATAGCATTACAAATAAACCAGGGTATCCATTTACCTTAGGAGCTGGTCGGCCTAGCATGAAGGCATGCATCCGGTCATCACTACGAATGAAGTTATTGTCAGCTAGGTTGAATAACTCATTCATCCTCCGCTGGATATCTAATTTCTCCAAGCTGTCCCGGTGCATCCTGGTCGGGTCTTGGCTTCTCGCGTACTCGTACGTCGAGTGCACCCTCCTCTGGCAAGGCATCACTCATCGGGCGAGGAAATTCCTGACCACTCCTGGTCTGTCCAGGCGGGACCAATCGATCAGGCTCATCAGCTCTGACACTTTACCAGTATACTCTGGACGATCAGTCCAGCTAACCCTCTTCTCAGGAATATAGCCGACGTCGCAGAACGTGGCGCTGCCCGGCTCCTCCCGGATGTAGAACCACCTTCTGTACCACTCGGTGAGGGAGGTGTTCCATGCGCAGCTCAGGGTAACGGTTCTTCATCCCGTCGTGAAGATTGAGGTATACTCCACCTGCAATCTTGGAGCCCCCAACTGCTCCCTTCTTCCTCAAACAGAATAGATAGTGGAAGAGATCGAAATGTGGTTCTATCCCAACATAGGCTCCACACAATTGGATGAAGGTAGAGATAAGGAGAATAGAGTTTGGATGCAGATTGCAAATCCCGATCTCATAGTAAAGGAGATGACCTTGAAGAAAAGGATGAACGGGAACCCCAAATCCCCTTTTGAAGTAATCTTCAAAAACTACGATCTCACCGGTGTGGGGGTCGGGGTAACTCTCTCTGGTGCCCTCCAGCCGCCGAGCTCCTGGTTGTGCAGAAGTCCCATTCCGACGAGGTCGTTGAGGGACCTCGTGGTGCTCCGAGATTTCTTCCACTCTTTGGCCATCATCTCG
>NW_018396428.1:0-25785 GCF_000003195.3 Sorghum bicolor | reverse complement strand
CGGGGACATGTTAGTTTCGGTGCAAGATAGGTGCACGGTTTGCACCTAATGCACCATAGGCTCAGAAACTATTGTGGAAGCACCCGATGATACTCCTAGGTGAAGAGGCTAAAGTGGAAGCTTGGTTCGGTCTACTTGGAGATAGTGCTAATCTGCATGTAAGATAGGTGCATGGTTTGCGTGGAACATACCATATGCTCAAAAATCAGATTGGACACACCCAATGGAACTCTTAGATGATGTGTCTCATATGAAGTCTCGCTTTGATCTATTTAGAGACAAAGTTAGTTTCAGTGCATGATAGGTGCACGGTTTGCGCCTAATGCACCATAGGGTCAGAAATCATTGTGGAAGCACCTGATAGTACTCCTAGGTGAAGAGGCTCAAGTGAAAGCTCGGGTTGGTCTGTTTTGAGATAGTGCTCATCTTAAGGCAAGATAGGTTCATGGTTTGTGTGGAACATACCATATGCTCAGAAATCAATTTGGACACACCCGATAGAACTCCTAGATGATGTGTGTCATATGGAATCTTGCTTCGGTCTATTTGGTTATAGTGTTAGTTTTGATGTAAGATAGGTGCATGGTTTGCACCTAATGCACCATAATCTAAGAAACCATTTTGGACGCACCCGATGGTACTCCTTGGTGAAGAGGCTCAAGTGGAAGCTTGGTTCGGTCTATTTGGAGATAGTTCTAATCTTGATGCAAGATAGGCGCATGGTTTGCATGGAACATACCAGATGCTTAGAAATCAATTTCGACACACCCGATGGAACTACTAGAAGCACACGATGGAACTACTAGATGAAGTGTGTCATATGGAATCTCGCTTCGGTCCAGTTGGAGATATTATTAGTTTCGGTGCAAGATAGGTGCATGATTTGCACCCAGTGCACCATAGGCTTAGAAACCATTGTGGAAGTCCCAATGGTACTCCTAGGTGAAGAGGCTCAAGTGAAAGCTCCATTCAGTCTGTTTGGAGATTCTGCTAATCTTGATGCAAGATAGGTGTACGGTTTGCATGGAATGTACCATATTCTCTGTGGGGGTATAAACCCCTATGCCCTCACGGCTAGACTTAGGCCAGGAGGCTTGGCCCACTACGAGACAGGTCCGAGGCTCGATCCAACCGTTTGGAGTTCTGCACAAGGAAACAAGACGCGGAGATCGAGTAGGATTCTAGTCGGTTAGGATAGGAATTGATATCAGACTATCTATGGCAATTGTAACCGACTAGGATTAGTTTCTAGATTTGTAACCCTGCCCTCCGGACTATATAAGGAGAGGCAAGGGACCCCCCTAGGACACATTATTCTCAATCCAATACAATCAGACGCAGGACGTAGGTATTACGCCCACACGGCGGCCGGACCTGGATAAAAAGCTTGTCCATGTCTTGCGTCACCATTGAGTTCGTAGTTTGCGCACCGTCTACCGATAAACTACTACCGTGGGTATACCCCGAGGTAGACTGCCGACTAGCTTTCGTCGACATTCTCGGAAATCAATTTAGATGCACCCAATAGAACTCCTAGATGATGTGTGTCATATGGAATCTCGTTTCGGTTTGTTTGGAGATAGTGTTAGTTTAGGTGCAAGATTGGTGCATGGTTTGCGCATATTGCACCATAGGCTCAGAACCATTGTGGAAGCACCCAATGATACTCCTAGGTGAAGAGGCTCAAGTGGAAGCTTGGTTCGATCTGTTTGGAGATAGTGCTAATCATGAAGCAAGATAGGTGCACGGTTTGCATGGAACGTACCATATGCTTAGAAATCCGTTTGGACACACCCGATGGAACTGCTAGATGCACCTGATGGAACTAATAGATGAAGTGTGTCATATGGAATCTCGGTTCAGTCTAGTTGGAGATAGTATTAGTTTCGGTGCAAGATAGGTGCGTTGTTTATGCCCTGTGCACCATAGGCTCACAAACTGTTGTAGAAGTTCCCGATGGTACGCCTAGGTGAAGAGGCTCAAGTGAAAGCTTGATTCTGTCTGTTTGGAGATAGTGCTAATCATGATGCAAGATAGGTGTACGGTTTGCATAGAACGTAGCATATTCTCAGAAAACAATTTCGACGCACCTGATAGAACTCCTAGATGATGTGTCATATGGAATCTCGCTTCGGTCCGTTTGGAGTTAGTGTTAGTCTAAGTGCAAGATTGATGCACGGTTTGCGCATAATGCACCATAAGCTCAGGAACCATTGTGGAAGCACCCGATAATACTCCTAGGTGAAGAGGCTCAAGTGGAAGCTCGGTTCGATCTGTTTGGAGATAGTGCTAATCTTGATGCAAGATAGGTCCATGGTTTGCATGGAACGTACCATATGCTCAGAAATCCAATTAGACGCACCTAATAGAACTCCCAGATGACAAGTGTCATATGGAATCTTGCTTCGGTCTATTTGGAGACAGTTTGTTTTGGAGCAAGATAGGTACACAGTTTGTGTCTAATGCACATTTTGGACGCACGCGATGGTACTCCAAGGTAAAGGGGCTCAAGTGGAAGCTTGGTATGGAGATAGTGCTAATCTTGATGCATGATAGGTGCACGAATTGCATGGAACGTAGGATATGCTTAGAAATTTATTTGGAGGCACCCGATGGAACTCCTAGATGACATGTACCATATAGAATCTCACTTCGATCTCTTTGGAGATAGTGTTAGTTTTTGTGCAAGATAGGTAGATTTTGGACGCAAGCGATGGTACTATTAGGTAAAGGGGCTCAAGTGGACGCTCGATTTGGAGATAGTGCTAATCTTGATGCAAGGTAGGCGCATCGTTTGCATGGAATGTACCATATGCTTGGAAATCAATTTCGACGCACCCGATAGAACTCCTAGATAATGTGTGTCATATAGAATCTTGCTTCGGTCCGTTTGGTGACAATGTTAGTTTCGGTGCAAGATAGGTGCACGGTTTGTGGCCAATGCACCATAGGCTCAGAAACCATTGTGGAAGCACCCGATGTGGAAGCTCGGTTCGGTCTGTTTGGAGATAGTGCTAATCTTGATGTAAGATAGGTGCACAGTTTGCATGGAACGTACCATATGCTTAGAAATCTATTTGTACGCACCCAATAGAACTCTTAGATGATGTGCGTCACATGGAGTCTCGCTTTGGTCTATTTAGAGAAAATGTTAGTTTTAGTGCAAGATAGGTGCACGTTTTGCGCCTCATGCACCATAGGGTCAGAAACCATTGTGGAAGCACCCAATGGTACTCCTAGGTGAAGAGACTCAAGTGAAACCTCGGTTTGGTCTATTTCGATATAGTGCTAAACTTGATGCAAGATAGGTGCACGGTTTGCATAGAACATACCATAAGCTCAGAAATCAATTTGGACACACCCGATAGAACTCCTAGATGATGTGTGTCATATGGAATCTTGCTTCGGTCCACTTGGAGATAGTGTTAGTTTCGGTGCAAGATAGGTGCACGGTTTGCACCTATTGCACCATAGTCTAAGAAACCATTTTGGACGCACCTAGTGGTACACCTTGGTGAACAGGCTCAAGTGTAAGCTTGGTTTGGTCTGTTTGGAGACTGTTAGTTTTGGTGCAAGATTGTTGCACAATTTGCGTATAATGCACCGTAGGCTCGAAAATTATTGTGGAAGCACCCGATGATACTCCTAGGTGAAGGCTCAAGTGGAAGCTTGGTTCAATCTGTTTGGAGATAGTGCTAATCTTGATGCAAGATAGGTGCATGATTTGCAAGGAACGTACCATATGCTAAGAAATCCATTTGGACGCTCCCAATAGAACTCCTAGATGACTGCCATATAGAATCACGCTTCAGTCTGTTCGGAGACATAGTTAGTTTTGGTGCAAGATAGGTACAAGATTTGCGCCTAATGCATCTTAGGCTAAGAAACCATTTTGGATGCACCCGATGATACTCCTAGGTAAAGGTGCTCAAGTGGAAGCTAAGTTTGGTTTGTTTGGATATAGTGCTAATCTTGATGCAAGATAAGTGCACGAATTGCATAGAACATACCATATGCTTAGAAATCTATTTGAAAGCACCTAGTGGAACACCTAGATGATGTGTGTCATATAGAATCTCACTTCGTTCTCTTTGGAGATAGAGCTAGTTTTGGTGCAATATAGGTACACAGTTTGTGCCTATCGCACCATAGGCTAAGAAACATTTTGGACGCACATGATGGTACTCCTAGGTAAAGGGGCTCAACTGGAAGCTCGGTTTGGAGATAGTGCTAATCTTGATACAAGATAGGTGCACGGTTTGCAGGGAACGTACTATATGCTTGGAAATCAATTTCGATGCACCCGATATTACTCCTAGATAATGTGTGTTATATAGAATCTCGCTTCGGTCTGTTTGGAGACAGTATTAATTTTGGTGCAAGATAGGTGCATTGTTTGCGCCTAATGTACCATAGGCTAAGAAACCATTGTGGAAGCACCCGATGATACTCCTAGGTGAAGAGGCTGAAGTGGAAGCTTGGTTCGGTCTCTTTTGAGATAGTGCTAATCTTGATGTAAAATAGGTGCACAGTTTGTATGGAACATACCACATGCTTAGAAATCAATTTGGATGCACCCAACAGAACTCTTAGATGATGTGTGTCTTATGGAGTCTCGCTTTGGTCTATTTAGAGATAATGTTAGTTTTGGTGCAAGATAGGTGCACGGTTTGCACCTAATGCACCATAGGGTCAGAAACCATTGTGGAAACACTCGATGGTACTCCTAGGTGAAGAGGCTTAAGTGAAATCTTGGTTTGGTCTATTTTGATATAGTGCTAATCTTGATGCAAGATAGGTGCATGGTTTGCATGGAACGTACCATATGCTCAAAAATTAGATTGGACACGCCCAATGGAACTCTTAGATGATGTGTCTCATATGGAATCTCGCTTTGGTCCATTTGGAGATTGTAACATCCCGGATTTTTACGAAAACCAAAAATACGAGCTTTTTAAAATTTTTCATGTAATCATGTGAGGCATATAGTTTTTAGGTCTAACTCAAGACTAACCGGCTAACAAATCGTAGCATACATGTAGATTTGTTTGTAGACGAGTGCCTTTGTTCGTGAGTCGATTGGGAGTTGAGTCTTAATTAGGGTTTGGAGTGCACAAATCCGTAGCAAGTCTTTCTGAATCTCTGTTGAGCCTATCTCAAAGGCGAAGCGAATCCCTTCTCAACCTTTTCATTGGAGTACGTCTCAAACTTCATTGGATTATATCTGATCTCTTTTTGAATCCTTCTCCAAACTCCTTTGTTTTCATTCCATTGTGCCTAATCGAAAATGGAAAAATCCTTTTCTTTTCTCTTGGGCCGAATTTCTCTCTTTCTCTCCATTCTTTTCTTCTCCTTTTGGCCCACGGCGGCACTGTGGCCCAGCCTCGCGGCCCAGCTCCCTGCCTCCTCTCCCCGGCCCAGCTCGCTCCCCTCCCCAGCCAGCCTGCTCACGCCTTGCTCCTTTCGGCCCACGTACCCCCCGCAGGCATGCGCGCGCGGCCCAGCTGGCCCAAGCCGCGGCCTGCCTGGCCCAGCACAGGCGCCCCAGCGCCAGCCCTAGGCGCGCCCCCTGGCTCCCAGGAGTGCCACCGCCGCCGCCATGGACACGCACCCGCGCGCACCTGCCCCTGCCTCGGCGTCCGTACAAGCAACACGGGATCTGCTGCCGCGTGTCTCGGCTGTCGCATCGATGGCGCGGACGTCGAGACGACCTCGGAACCCTAGCCCGCGCCCCTATAAGAGTGACGGCCGCCGCCGCTCTCTGCTCCGTTCCCAGCGCCGCCACCCTCCCCTTCTCCCTTGCTCGCCAGCGCCGACGCGTCCGCGCCCTCGACCTCGTCGCGCCCAAGGCGCTGTGCGCCCTCGCCCTCGAAGCCGCGGACGCCACCTCGCCGAGCAGCAACAACGTCGGCCGCGACCACAACGGAGCTCCTCGTCGCGCCCCCTGCTTCAGTCCACGAGCTCCCTCCTCTGCGTCGAGCCTTCTGCACCGAGCAGGAGCCGCCGCGCCTCGCCGTGGTCACGACGTCGCCCCCGCATCGTCCTCGCCGTGCCGAGCCCCGGCCCCGCAACGCCGTCCTCGCACCGGAGCCGCCCGCCGCGTCGAGCTCCTGTGCGCGACCTCGCCGAGCCGACCACCGCGACGCCGAAGCCACCCACGACCGCGCCGGCTCGGCCCTGCTCCACTCCGTCGAGCGCTGTCGCCCCAGCCTCCGTCCGCGACCTACGACGCCGAGCCACCACAGCAACTCCAACCTCGTCAAGCCCTGCTCCAAGCCGTGAGCCGCCTCCACGCCCACGACTGCATCGAGCCCTGACGCGTCCACGCCCTCGCCATGCTACGGTCACCCTCGCGACGTCCCCGTCCTCGCCACGGTCACCGCGTCGAACTCCTGTGCACGACCTCGCCAAGCTAAACCCCCGGTGAGCCTCGCCCAGACCAAAGTTTTCCCTTTCCCATTTCGCCTCGCTGAGACCGGCCTTCGTGTCGTGTTCTTCCACTGTCGCAGGGAAGCAGTGGCCTCACCGTGCCCTTGCCGAAGATGTGACGCCGTCCCGATGCCTGCTGCACATCCCGGCCAGCAGCAGGCTTGCAGCTGATCTGCGCCCCTCGTGTCCAGCAAGGTCGAACCTTGAACCTGGCCGACATCGTCTCCGACGTCGGCAAAACCCTTGTCCTTTCTTGTATCTTTGTATAAACTTGTTATATGATATATATCCATGCCTGTGCCGTGCCTTCGCACCGGTCTATTTATTTATCTATCTCTATCTATCTCTCGTGCTATGGAAATGTGCTACTCCGAGTTGTCATCGTGTCCCTTGCGTTGTCTTTGGTCGAGTCGTGTTTCTTTATGTGTTTGTCGTTGCCTGAGGACCGAGCCTTCGAGCCGGTTAGGGAAATGGTAGTGCGTTCGATCATTTCGATCGTGGGTTCGTCCCGCCGTGATCGCGATGCCGAGCGTAACTCATTCCCTGTGTTTAGTTGACTTCGTTGCGCTACGGTCGTTAGCTCCCATTCCCGTCCCTCGGACGTGGTCATCGTGGACTCGATGTCATTAACGACGTGGTTCTTACCCGCACACCCGAGACCTAAATGACCTAGTCGAGTGGGATACGAATTAGGGGACAACTGTCGTGGAACAGTCGGAAGCCAACTCGTTAGGTGAAGCTCATGGTCGCGAGACGCCTCGCCATGGCCATCGAGCCTATCCTATTTTTGTCGCATGTTTATCTTATCTATCTCGTATGCTTATGCCACCTAGACCCGGGCATTTCCCGTGGTGTCCGCGGTGACAACCGCATCGCCTGAAACTACGGAAATGACCTTGTGCCGATTCAGAAGCACCTAGGTTGAGAAGTGTTATGAGTTGGAGTAGATCGTGGGGTCGTATCTCTTTTAACCAATCGTCGTTCGTTCCATGGCAAGTTGGTTGAAAGAGTGTGATTCATTCTTCTTCTCTCTTGTTCTCAATCCCATCGATCCAGTAAGATGTGGATTAAGCCTCTTTTGCTTGTTTGATGTTTCGTTTCCAATCCCGCGATTCTCGCTGTTGCTATGGTGAGTGGGTCACACGAAGATGAATCTCGTATCCCTTACCTGCCTTTTTGGTTCTTTGTGCTTAAACTCTTGTATGCTTGTACTTAATCAACCGTAGCATTTCTTTGGTTCTCGCGGTGACAACCGCACCGCTAAGAACCTTAGTGATGTCTTAGTGCATTTAGTGCACCTAGGTTGTGGCGCCCTACAAGTAGTTTGAGCACTCGTGTCCTTGGTGTGTCACTCCCTCTTATGCCCTGTCTTTTGCCGTGGCATGAGTATTGGAAGGAGTAGACCACTTCCCTTCTTCTTCTCTCTTTATTCCACCCTCTCTTGGCTCTCGCCAACTACAATGGCGTATTGGTTGAGAGAGACCGGAACTTCTCGTGCTCATAGTCTTTACGATTCCTGTCGATCTCTATGACACTTGGATCGAAAGACCGTAAGCTGTGGTGTTTGCTTAGAATGAGTTAGAGTCTAAGCCATTTATTAAAGCCGTACAGGTCGACACGATCGACCCAGGAAGTACCGGCTAGGCTAAGACTCAAGCTTGTACTTGGTGAACAACCATTTCCGTTTCTTTTAGCCCAGGGATCGGACACCCACCGAGAGGGCTAAGCCATTTTCCTTTCGGTGCTCTTTTAGTGTAGTTGTCCTTTAGTGTTTTGTCGCCTCTTTTCACAGTCTTTCTAGGACTAGTGGATTGATTGTTTCGCCTTGTTTGTCGTTTACGAGGTAGTTGCTTCGGGTAGCGTTGATCGAATCGGAATCAGTTGAAGGAAGGACATGCAGATAGGAGAAAGACCTTGGATGAGTACAACTACAAGTGAACTGAGGATCTTGGAAATGTCACTCGACAGGTGCCACGTCCCACCCAACCTCGTAGAATCCTATTAGACATACAATAAGTAGATGCTAGTGCTTTACTTTTATGCAAATGAATTGAGATAGGTTGCATGGTAGAAATGCTTGTGAGCCATTGCCTTGTTGCAACCTATAACCCTCGCACACCCGCTGTTAGGTTAGACGCTTGCAAACTACTTGCTACTGCTTCTACTACGCATTATATCTGTGATGTGATGCATTGTGGAGGATTGGATGTGAGTGGATCAGGCACGTGGTGCCGATAACTGGTTAAGAAATGGATAATGGATTTGGGGAGATCTTGGCGTGTGTCTTGGGTGTGTGGTGAGGGTCGAGTCGACCGAGCAGGATCTACGACGAGTCTTGGGACAAGTCTTGCCGGAGGACGCTACCTGGGCGTTCTCCACGAGAGATACCTATGGCGGGTACATGTGACAGGGAGAGGTCCCGGAGTGGAGTGTCTTCGTGGGACGAAGCACCGGGATGGGAGGTGCTGTTTAGCACGGGGTAATCGGATGTCCCGTCGAGCGGGGCATCGGTTGGCCCCTCGTGAAGATGTCCTGTTCGGTCACCCTAAGGACTGAGATGTCCTGAGAACCGGTTCGTAGGAAGCCTTGCACCCCACTCGCTCTTATGGGGAGGAGACAGATGTACGACCAGTTAGGGCGGTGCCACTACTACTAGGTTGTTGGTAGACAGTGTAGGGAGGTACGGGCATGAGGACCCACACCCTCCTAAGACAGCGTAGTGACCTTTGGGGGCCCGGTACTACGCCTCACAGTCTCAGCGTACCGGTGGTACTCCGGTATGGTCCCAGTTCTGAGTGGTAGGGTGGCATCGTACTTAGTTGGAAGGCAGCCCGGCATCAGCCTAGGTGGGGCGCACCACCGATGATGGTGATCTTGTGGTTAGTGCAAACCTCTGCAGAGTTTCTGGTTGATCGATCGATACATATGCTGTTTTCGGCTATGGACCTTTCCTATGTTTCCGCTTCACTTGACTAGAGAGAGGAGTCCCTTCTACCTTCCCCTGGGTTTGTGTTGGATCTGGCGTTGGCCGTTGAGGCAAGGCACGAGCGGGAGTCGTACTTGCCGCCTAGAGAGTGAGAGTGTGGTGAGATGTGTGTGATGGATGGATGGATGGATGGATGGATGTGTGGTTGAGATGGATTAAAACCTGATGAATATTATTATTAAATAATGATGAACTTGCATAGGAAAGACTACAACCATATTTATAGGCCTCTTGATCTACCCCTTTGCATTCCACTTACCACAAAGCTTACGCAAAAGCATAGGGTGGGAGCCAGTGGCCAGTACAAATCGTACTGAAAATTGTTTAGCAGGTGTTGAACGTGGTCTAAGACGATAACCACGGAGAATAGAAGGATTAGGTGGTCTCGTTCCTGCGCTCAAGTTTGGTTCGGAGATGAAAGCTACGCCCGCTGATAAACTACGCCGACTCTGTTGATTGCCCGTGAAGGAGGAGCCTTCACCGTTGACGCGCTACATCAACTCTGATAAAGATTCGTGTATGTTTCCGCTAGTAAAACGATGTAATAGGCTTGTTAACTAAGAGTTGTAAAGTAAATGTGTTGTAATCTCCTTTTTCACGATGTATGACTGTGATAACAGCTGATATATGATAATGTGATGGCTCAATTTCTGAATTATCACATTATAATTCGAATCTGAGGATTTTTCCCCTTTGTGGAAAAATCTAGGTCGTTTCAGTTGGTATCAGAGCCATACTTGACCCTAGGACGAGACCTTTAGGACCAAACACTAGTTTAGAAGCCAAACATTCTATCTTTTGTAGAGTTATAGATGCTAACACTTGTTTTCCCCCTCCGCCTTGAATTCTGCTGCTAACTGACCTCCCTGTTTCATAAAGTTGACCATTGGAATCCTTTCCCATACCCGCCCACGCTAGATCGGTAATCGTGTGAGACTTTGAAGGTCTGTGAGTCGCCTCAAGTCAACACTATGCATTAGGAGTTGTAATGCTGTTTGAGTGCTTGGATCTTATGTTGTTGCATTTCTTCTGCTTCTTGTTGTCTGAGTGTAAGTCATAGAACCTGTTTTATGCGAGAAAGACTCTGGATCCCATCCAACCTAGCCGACTAAACCTAAGACCGTCCTGAGACTAGATAGGTGACCCTGGCTAACAGAGCTGAAATGGGTGTAAAGCTGGTGCATCATGTCTTGCCCATCTATTTCAAAACTGTTTTTGGCTTCCAACTAAACTTGTCTTCAAAATTGCCACTTGGTTTGAAAAATTTTCTCTCCTTTTTGGTTAAAATATTTCCCTTTTTAACAAAAGCATCTCTATTTCAAATGGAAAAGTGTTTCAAAACTCTCCCAATACCTTCCCTTTTCACAAATAAAGCAATTTTAACTCCTTTCTCAACTTAATTTTATTCAAAAGCTATTTTATGAGACAAATTGAAAACAAATCATCTTGCAAAAGGTGTGACAAAACCTCTTCCAAAAATATATATGTATAATAAAATAAAAGTTTTGCTTTTTCATCAACAAAATGAACTTACAAGTTTCAAAAAAAATGTTGAAAAACAAGATTTGGTTGTGAAAGCTTTACCTATCAAAATGAGAAATGATTTCTAGTCATTTTCAAAACTAGTTTGTTTAATTCAAATAAATAAATTAAAAAAAAATGGCAACGCCTTGTTTTTGTAAGCTAAAAGAGTTTCAAAATCTCTTGATTGAAATCTTTTATAACAAAATCTTCAAACGATTTGGTTTTCAAAACTTGCATTGATTTCAACCCCCTTCAAAAGCTCTCTTCAATTTGAAGTCTAAAAAAAAAACCTTGACTTTGTAAAACTGCTTTCACGAAACCTGTTTTCTGAAAAACCTTTCTTTCAAAAGCTTTTTGCAAAGAGTGATGCATGAAAAATAGCTGGTGAAGGCCAACAACCCTGGCTATGTTTAAGCCTGCCAGAGCTAGATGTTCATCAACCCCGTGCGATTCTTGGATACCTAGTGCCTCGGTGTAAGAATTTGGATACCTAACACCCGCGACTAAGCCTTGGATACACCCAGAAAATGACTCACTCCCATTTTGGAAAAGGTTTGGGGAGCGATCACACTGAAGATGAAACATCTCAGAAGTAAGAAAAGCTTTGGGAACAACACCCTCGACTCGTCACCCGAGCAACGCCTAAATCTCGGGGACGAGATCCCTGTAAGGGGGGTGGTCTGTAACATCCCGGATTTTTACGAAAACCAGAAATACGAGCTTTTTAAAATTTTTCCTGTAATCATGTGAGGCATATAGTTTTTAGGTCTAACTCGAGACTAACCGGCTAACAAATCGTAGCATACATGTAGATTTGTTTGTAGACGAGTGCCTTTGTTTGTGAGTCGATTTGGAGTTGAGTCTTAATTAGGGTTTGGAGTGCACAAATCCGTAGCAAGTCTTTCTGAATCTCTGTTGAGCCTATCTCAAAGGCGAAGCGAATCCCTTCTCAACCTTTTCATTGGAGTACGTCTCAAACTTCATTGGATTATATCTGATCTCTTTTTGAATCCTTCTCCAAACTCCTTTGTTTTCATTCCATTGTGCCTAATCGAAAATGGAAAAATCCTTTTCTTTTCTCTTGGGCCGAATTTCTCTCTTTCTCTCCATTCTTTTCTTCTCCTTTTGGCCCACGGCGGCACTGTGGCCCAGCCTCGCGGCCCAGCTCCCTGCCTCCTCTCCCCGGCCCAGCTCGCTCCCCTCCCCAGCCGGCCTGCTCACGCCTTGCTCCTTTCGGCCCACGTACCCCCCGCAGGCATGTGCGCGCGGCCCAGCTGGCCCAAGCCGCGGCCTGCCTGGCCCAGCACAGGCGCCCCAGCGCCAGCCCTAGGCGCGCCCCTGGCTCCCAGGAGCGCCACCGCCGCCGCCATGGACACGCACCCGCGCGCACCTGCCCCTGCCTCGGCGTCCGTACAAGCAACACGGGATCTGCTGCCGCGTGTCTCGGCTGTCGCATCGATGGCGCGGACGTCGAGACGACCTCGGAACCCTAGCCCGCGCCCCTATAAGAGCCATGGCCGCCGCCGCTCTCTGCTCCGTTCCCAGCGCCGCCACCCTCCCCTTCTCCCTTGCTCGCCAGCGCCGACGCGTTCGCGCCCTCGACCTCGTCGCGCCCAAGGCGCTGTGCGCCCTCGCCCTTGAAGCCGCGGACGCCACCTCGCCGAGCAGCAACAACGTCGGCCGCGACCCCAACGGAGCTGGTCGTCGCGCCCCCTGCTTCAGTCCACGAGCTCCCTCCTCTGCGTCGAGCCTTCTGCACCGAGCAGGAGCCGCCGCGCCTCGCCGTGGTCACGACGTCGCCCCCGCATCGTCCTCGCCGCGCCGAGCCCCGGCCCCGCAACGCCGTCCTCGCACCGGAGCCGCCCGCCGCGTCGAGCTCCTGTGCGCGACCTCGCCGAGCCGACCACCGCGACGCAGAGCACCGCGACGCCGAAGCCACCCACGACCGCGCCGGCTCGGCCCTGCTCCACTCTGTCGAGCGCTGTCGCCCCAGCCTCCGTCCGCGACCTACGACGCCGAGCCACCACAGCAACTCCAACCTCGTCAAGCCCTGCTCCAAGCCGTGAGCCGCCTCCGCGCCCACGACGGAGTCGAGCCCTGACGCGTCCACGCCCTCGCCATGCTACGGTCACCCTCGCGACGTCCCCGTCCTCGCCACGGTCACCGCGTCGAACTCCTGTGCACGACCTTGCCAAGCTAAACCCCCGGTGAGCCTCGCCCAGACCAAAGTTTTCCCTTTCCCATTTCGCCTCGCTGAGACCGGCCTTCGTGTCGTGTTCTTCCACTGCGCAGGGAAGCAGTGGCCTCACCGTGCCCTTGCCGAAGATGTGACGCCGTCCCGATGCCTGCTGCACATCCCGGCCAGCAGCAGGCTTGCAGCTGATCTGCGCCCCTCGTGTCCAGCAAGGTCGAACCTTGAACCTGGCCGACATCGTCTCCGACGTCGGCAAAACCCTTGTCCTTTCTTGCATCTTTGTATAAACTTGTTATATGATATATATCCATGCCTGTGCCGTGCCTTCGCGCCGGTCTATTTATTTATCTATCTCTATCTATCTCTCGTGCTATGGAAATGTGCTACTCCGAGTTGTCATCGTGTCCCTTGCGTTGTCTTTGGTCGAGTCGTGTTTCTTTATGTGTTTGTCGTTGCCTGAGGACCGAGCCTTCGAGCCGGTTAGGGAAATGGTAGTGCGTTCGATCATTTCGATCGTGGGTTCGTCCCGCCGTGATCGCGTTGCCGAGCGTAACTCATTCCCTATGTTTAGTTGACTTCGTTGCGCTACGGTCGTTAGCTCCCATTACCGTCCCTCGGACGTGGTCATCGTGGACTCGATGTCATTAACGACGTGGTTCTTACCCGCACACCCGAGACCTAAATGACCTAGTCGAGTGGGATACGAATTAGGGGACAACCGTCGTGGAACAGTCGGAAGCCAACTCGTTAGGTGAAGCTCATGGTCGTGAGACGCCTCGCCATGGCCATCGAGCCTATCCTATTTTTGTCGCATGTTTATCTTATCTATCTCGTATGCTTATACCACCTAGACCCGGGCATTTCCCGTGGTTTCCGCGGTGACAACCGCATCGCCTGAAACTACGGAAATGACCTTGTGCCGATTCAGAAGCACCTAGGTTGAGAAGTGTTATGAGTTGGAGTAGATCGTGGGGTCGTATCTCTTTTAACCAATCGTCGTTCGTTCCATGGCGAGTTGGTCGAAAGAGTGTGATTCATTCTTCTTCTCTCTTGTTCTCAATCCCATCGATCCAGTAAGATGTGGATTAAGCCTCTTTTGCTTGTTTGATGTTTCATTTCCAATCCCGCGATTCTCGCTGTTGCTATGGCGAGTGGGTCACACGAAGATGAATCTCGTATCCCTTCCCTGCCTTTTTGGTTCTTTGTGCTTAAACTCTTGTATGCTTGCACTTAATCAACCGTAGCATTTCTTTGGTTCTCGCGGTGACAACCGCACCGCTAAGAACCTTAGTGATGTCTTAGTGCATTTAGTGCACCTAGGTTGTGGCGCCCTACAAGTAGTTTGAGCACTCGTGTCCTTGGTGTGTCACTCCCTCTTATGCCCTGTCTTTTGCCGTGGCATGAGTATTGGAAGGAGTAGACCACTTCCCTTCTTCTTCTCTCTTTATTCCACCCTCTCTTGGCTCTCGCCAACTACAATGGCGTATGGGTTGAGAGAGACCGGAACTTCTCGTGCTCATAGTCTTTACGATTCCTGTCGATCTCTATGACACTTGGATCGAAAGACCGTAAGCTGTGGTGTTTGCTTAGAATGAGTTAGAGTCTAAGCCATTTATTAAAGCCGTACAGGTCGACACGATCGACCTGGGAAGTACCGGCTAGGCTAAGACTCAAGCTTGTACTTGGTGAACAACCATTTCCGTTTCTTTTAGCCCAGGGATCAGACACCCACCGAGAGGGCTAAGCCGTTTTCCTTTTGGTGCTCTTTCAGTGTAGTTGTCCTTCAGTGTTTTGTCGCCTCTTTTCACAGTCTTTCTAGGACTAGTGGATTGATTGTTTCGCCTTGTTTGTCGTTTACGAGGTAGTTGCTTCGGGTAGCGTTGATCGAATCGGAACCAGTTGAAGGAAGGACATGCAGATAGGAGAAAGACCTTGGATGAGTACAACTACAAGTGAACTGAGGATCTTGGAAATGTCACTCGACAGGTGCCACGTCCCACCCAACCTCGTAGAGTCCTATTAGACATACAATAAGTAGATGCTAGTGCTTTACTTTTATGCAAATGAATTGAGATAGGTTGCATGGTAGAAATGCTTGTGAGCCATTGCCTTGTTGCAACCTATAACCCTCGCACACCCGCTGTTAGGTTAGACGCTTGCAAACTACTTGCTACTCCTTCTACTACGCATTATATCTGTGATGTGATGCATTGTGGAGGATTGGATGTGAGTGGATCAGGCACGTGGTGCCGATAACTGGTTAAGAAATGGATAATGGATTTGGGGAGATCTTGGCGTGTGTCTTGGGTGTGTGGTGAGGGTCGAGTCGACCGAGCAGGATCTACGACGAGTCTTGGGACAAGTCTTGCCGGAGGACGCTACCTAGGCGTTCTCCACGAGAGATACCTGTGGCGGGTACATGTGACAGGGAGAGGTCCCGGAGTGGAGTGTCTTCGTGGGACGAAGCACCGGGATGGGAGGTGCTGTTTAGCACGGGGTAATCGGATGTCCCGTCGAGCGGGGCATCGGTTGGCCTCTCGTGAAGATGTCCTGTTCGGTCACCCTAAGGACTGAGATGTCCTGAGAACCGGTTCGTAGGAAGCCTTGCACCCCACTCGCTCTTATGGGGAGGAGACGGATGTACGACCAGTTAGGGCGGTGCCACTACTACTAGGTTGTTGGTAGACAGTGTAGGGAGGTACGGGCATGAGGACCCACACCCTCCTAAGACAGCGTAGTGACCTTTGGGGGCCCGGTACTACGCCTCACAGTCTCAGCGTACCGGTGGTACTCCGGTATGGTCCCAGTTCTGAGTGGTAGGGTGGCATCGTACTTAGTTGGAAGGCAGCCCGGCATCAGCCTAGGTGGGGCGCACCACCGATGATGGTGATCTTGTGGTTAGTGCAAACCTCTGCAGAGTTTCTGGTTGATCGATCGATACATATGCCGTTTTCGGCTATGGACCTTTCCTATGTTTCCGCTTCACTTGACTAGAGAGAGGAGTCCCTTCTACCTTCCCCTGGGTTTGTGTTGGATCCGGCGTTGGCCGTTGAGGCAAGGCACGAGCGGGAGTCGTACTTGCCGCCTAGAGAGTGAGAGTGTGGTGAGATGTGTGTGATGGATGGATGGATGGATGGATGGATGTGTGGTTGAGATGGATTAAAACCTGATGAATATTATTATTAAATAATGATGAACTTGCATAGGAAAGACTACAACCATATTTATAGGCCTCTTGATCTACCCCTTTGCATTCCACTTACCACAAAGCTTACGCAAAAGCATAGGGTGGGAGCCAGTGGCCAGTACAAATCGTACTGAAAATTGTTTAGCAGGTGTTGAACGTGGTCTAAGACGATAACCACGGAGAATAGAAGGATTAGGTGGTCTCGTTCCTGCGCTCAAGTTTGGTTCGGAGATGAAAGCTACGCCCGCTGATAAACTACGCCGACTCTGATGATTGCCCGTGAAGGAGGAGCCTTCACCGTTGACGCGCTACATCAACTCTGATAAAGATTCGTGTATGTTTCCGCTAGTAAAACGATGTAATAGGCTTGTTAACTAAGAGTTGTAAAGTAAATGTGTTGTAATCTCCTTTTTCACGATGTATGACTGTGATAACAGCTGATATATGATAATGTGATGGCTCAATTTCTGAATTATCACATTATAATTCGAATCTGAGGATTTTTCCCCTTTGTGGAAAAATCTAGGTCGTTTCAGAGATAGTGTTAGTTTCGATGCAAGATAGGTGCACGGTTTGCGCTTAATACACCATAATCTAAGAAACCATTTTGGACGCACCCAGTGGTACTCCTAGGTGAATAGTCTCAAGTGGAAGCTTAGTTCGGCCTGTTTGGAGATAGTTCTAATCTTGATGCAAAATAAGCGCATGGTTTGCATGGAACGTACCATATGCTTAGAAATCAATTTGGACACACCCAATGGAACTGCTAGAAGCACCTAATTGAACTACTAGATGAAGTGTGTCATATGGAATCTTGCTTCGGTCCAGTTGGAGATAGTATTAGTTTTGGTGCAAGATAGTTGCATGATTTGCGCCTAGTGCACCATAGGCTTAGAAACAATTGTGGTAGTTCTCGATGGTACTCCTAGGTGAAGAGGCTCAAGTGAAAGCTCCGTTTGGTCTGTTGGAGATAGTGCTAATCTTGAAAGCTCCATATTCTCAGAAATTAACTTGGATGCACCCAATAGAACTCCTAGATGATGTGTGTCATATGGAATCTCGCTTCGGTCTATTTGGAGACAGTGTTAGTTTAGGTGCAAGATTGGTGCACAGTTTGCGCATAATGCACCATAGGCTTAGAACCATTGTGGAAGTACCCGATGATACTCCTAGGTGAGGAGGCTCAAATGGAAGCTTGGTACGATCTGTTTGGAGATAGTGCTAATATTGATGCAAGATAGGTGCACAGATTTCATGGAACGTACCATATGCATAGAAATCCATTTGGACACACCAAATAGAACTATTAGATGACATTTGTCATACGGAATCTTGCTTCAGTCTATTTGGAGACAGAGTTAGTTTTGGTCTGAGATAAGTACATGGTTTGCGCCTAATGCATCATAGGCCAAGAAACCATTTTGGATACACCCGATGATAGTCCTAGGTAAAGGGGCTCAAGTGGAAGCTCAGTTTGGTTCGTTTGAAGATAGTGCTAATCTTGATCCATGATAGGTGCACGAATTGCATGGAATATAGCATATGCTAAGAAATTTATTTGGAAGCACCCAATGGAACTCCTAGATGACGTGTATCATATAGAGTCTCACTTCGATCTCTTTGGAGATAGTGTTAGTTTTGGTGCAAGATAGTTAGATTTTGGACGCACGCGATGTCACTTTTAGGTAAAGGGGCTCAAGTGGATGCTCGGTTTGGAGATAGTGCTAATCTTGGTAGGTGCATGTTTTGCATGTAATGTACCATATGCTCGGAAGTCAATTTGGATGCACCCAATAGATCTCCTAAATGACGTGTGTCATATGGAATCTCGCTTTGGTCTGTTTGGAGACAGTGTGAGTTTCGTTGCATGATAGGTGCATGGTTTGCAACTAATGCACCATAGGATCAGAAACCATTGTCCAAGCACCCAATGGTACTCCTAGGTGAAGAGGCTCAAGTGAAAGCTCAGTTTGGTCCGTTTGAAGATAGTACTAATCTTGAAGCAAGATAGATGCACGGTTTACATGGAACATACCATCTGTTAGAAATCAATTTGGACGCACCCAATAGAACTCCTAGGTGATGTGTGTCATATGGAATCTCGCTCCAGTACATTTGTAGACAGTGTTAGTTTCGATGCAAGATAGGTGCACGGTTTGCGCCTAATGAACCATAGGTTTAGAAACCATTGTGGAAGCACCCGATGATACTCCTAGGTGAACAGGCTCAAGTGGAAGCTCGGTTTGGTCTGTTTGGAGATAGTGCTAATCTTGATGCATGATAGGTGCTTGGTTTGCATGGAACGTACCATATGCTCAGAAATTAATTTAGAGACAACTAATAGAACTCTTAATGGCATATGTTATATGGAATCTCACTTCGGTCTATTTGGAGATAATGTTAGTTTTGGTGCAAGATAGGTGCACAGT
This sequence comes from Sorghum bicolor, assembly GCF_000003195.3. NCBI lineage: Eukaryota > Viridiplantae > Streptophyta > Magnoliopsida > Poales > Poaceae > Sorghum > Sorghum bicolor. Next base: position 7,036 of record NW_018396428.1, on the reverse strand, counting down.
TTGTGCCTAATGCACTAGAGGCTAAGAAAACATTTAGGACGCACGCGATGGTACTCCTAGGTAAAGGGGCTCAAGTGGAAGCTTGGTTTGGAGATAGTGCTAATCTTGATGCAATATAGGTGCACGGTTTGCATGGAATGTACCATATGCTCGAAAATCAATTTCGACGCACCCGATAGAACTCCTAGATAATGTGTGTCATATAGAATCTCGCTTTGGTCCGTTTGGAGACAATGTTAGTTTTGGTGCAAGATAGGTGCACGGTTTGTGCCTAATGCACCATAGGCTCAGAAACCATTGTGGAAGCACCCGATGTAGAAGCTCGGTTCGGTCTGTTTGGAGATAGTGTTAATCTTGATGTAAGATAGGTGCACAGTTTGCATGGAACGTACCATATGCTTAGAAATCAATTTGTACGCACCCAATAGAACTCTTAGATGATGTGTGTCACATGGAGTCTCGCTTTGGTCTATTTAGAGAAAATGTTAGTTTTAGTGCAAGATAGGTGCACGTTTTGCGCCTAATGCACCATAGGGTCAGAAACCATTGTGGAAGTACCCAATGGTACTCCTAGGTGAAGAGACTCAAGTGAAAGCTCTGTTTGGTCTATTTCGATATAGTGCTAATCTTGATGAGAGATAGGTGCACGGTTTGCATGGAAGATACCATAAGTTTAGAAATCAATTTGGACACACCCGATAGAACTCATAGATGATGTGTGTCATATGGAATCTTGCTTCGGTCCATTTGGAAATAGTGTTAGTTTTGGTGCAAGATAGGGGCACGGTTTGCACCTAATGCACCATAGTCTAAGAAACCATTTTGGACGCACCCAGTGGTACTCCTTGGTGAAGTGGCTCAAGTGTAAGCTTGGTTTGGTCTGTTTGGAGATAGTTCTAATCTTGATGCAAGATGGGCTCACGGTTTGCATGGAGCGTACCATATGCTTAGTAATCAATTTGGACACACCCGATGGAACTACTAGATGCACCCAATGGAACTACTAGCTGAAGTGTGTCATACAGAATCTCGCTTCGGTCCAGTTGAAGATAGTGTATTGTCGGAAATCAATTTGGACGCACCCGATAGAACTCCTAGATGATGTGTGTCATATTGAATCTCGCTTCGGTCCATTTGGAGACTGTTAGTTTTGGTGCAAGATTGGTGCACAATTTGCGTATAATGCACCATAGGCTCGGAAATTATTGTGGAAGCACCCGATGATACTCCTAGGTATAGGCTGAAGTGGAAGCTTGGTTCGATCTGTTTGGAGATAGTGCTAATCTTGATGCAAGATAGCTGCACGGTTTGCAAGGAACGTACCATATGCTATGAAATCCATTTGGACGCGTCCAATAGAACTCCTAGATGATTGCCATATAGAATCTCGCTTCAGTCTATTCGGAGACATAGTTAGTTTTGGTGCAAGATTGGTACACGATTTGCGCCTGATGCATCTTAGGCTAAGAAACCATTTTTCGATGCACCCGATGATACTCCTAGGTAAAGGTGCTCAAGTGGAAGCTAAGTTTGGTTTGTTTGGATATAGTGCTAATCTTGATGCAAGAAAGGTGCACGAATTGCATGGAACGTACCATATGCTTAGAAATCTATTTGAAAGCACCTAGTGGAACACCTAGATGATGTGTGTCATATAGAATCTCACTTCGTTCTCTTTGGAGATAGAGTTAGTTTTGGTGCAAGATAGGTACACAGTTTGTGCCTATCGCACCATAGGTTGAGAAACATTTTGGACTCACATGATGGTACTCCTAGGTAAAGGGGCTCAACCGGAAGCTCGGTTTGGAGATAGTGCTAATCTTGATGCAAGATAGGTGCACGGTTTGTAGGGAACGTACTATATGCTTGGAAATCAATTTTGATGCACCCGATATTACTCCTAGATAATGTGTGTCATATAGAATCTTGCTTCGGTCTGTTTGGAGACAATATTAGTTTTGGTGCAAGATAGGTGCATTGTTTGCGCCTAATGCACCATAGGCTCAGAAACCATTTTGGAAGCACCAGATGATACTCCTAGGTGAAGATGCTGAAGTGGAAGCTTGGTTCGGTCTCTTTTGAGATAGTGCTAATCTTGATGTAAGATAGGTGCACAGTTTGCATGGTACAGACCACATGCTTAGAAATCAATTTGGATGCACCCAACAGATCTCTTAGATGATGTGTGTCATATGGAGTCTCGCTTTGGTCTATTTAGAGACAATGTTAGTTTCGGTGTAAGATAGGTGCACGGTTTGCACCTAATGCACCATAGGGTCAGAAACCATTATGGAAGCATTCGATGGTACTCCTAGGTGAAGAGGCTCAAGTGAAAGCTTGGTTTGGTCTATTTTGATATAGTGCTAATCTTGATGCAAGATAGGTGCATGGTTTGCATGGAGCATACCATATGCTCAAAAATAAATTTGGACACAACAGATAGAACTCCTAGATGATGTGTGTCATATGGAATCTTGCTTCAGTCCATTTAGAGATAGTGTTAGTTTCGGTGCAAGATAGGTGCACGGTTGGCACATAATGTACCATAGTCTAAGAAACCATTTTGGACGCACCTAGTGGTACTCCTTGGTGAAGATAGTTCTAATCTTGATGCAAGATAGGCGCACGGTTTGCATGGAACGTACCATATGCTCAGAAATCAATTTGGACACACCCGAAGGAACTGCTAGATGCACCTGATGGAACTAATAGATGAAGTGTGTCATATGGAATCTCGGTTCGGTCCAGTTGGAGATAGTATTAGTTTCGGTGCAAGATAGGCGCGTGGTTTGTGCCCACTGCACCATAGGATCAGAAATTGTTGTAGAAGTTCCCAATGGTACTCCTAGGTGAAGAGGCTCAAGTGAAAGCTCGGTTCTATCTGTTTGGAGATAGTGCTAATCTTGATGCAAGATAGGTGTACGGTTTGCATGGAATGTACCATATTCTCATAAATCAATTTGGACGCACCCGATAGAACTCCTAAATGATGTGTGTCATATGGAATCTCGCTTCGGTCCGTTTAGAGTCAGTGTTAGTTTAGGTGCAAGATTGGTGCATGGTTTGCGCATAATGCACCATAGGCTCAGAAACCATTGTAGAAGCACCAGATAATACTCTTAGGTGAAGAGGCTTAAGTGGAAGCTCTTTTCGATCTGTTTGGAGATAGTGCTAATCTTGATGCAAGATAGGTGCATGGTTTGCATGGAACGTACCATATGCTCAGCAATCCATTTTGACGCACCCAATAGAACTCCTAGATGATATGTGTCATATGGATTATCGCTTGGGTCTATTTAGAGACAATGTTAGTTTTAGTGGTAGATTGGTGCACGGTTTGCGCCTAATGCACCATAGGGTCAGAAATCATTGTGGAAGCACTGAAGGGTCGAGATGGCGGACTAGAGGGGGTGGGTGAATAGTCCTAACACCCCTCTATCTAAGTTCTCTAGCACCTTGTAAAAGATCCTAAACAAGTAAACAAGGTACAACCTTAACAAGAGCTCGCCTAACCAATTCTAGGAGCAAGGTCACACAAACCTATGCCACTAGTACTTTGCAAATCGGGGAGCTTCTACACAACTAGTAAGCAAAAGCACAAAGCTCCTAAGCTCACTAGCAAAGCTCAACAACAAGGCAACCAATGCCAAATTAGAGAGCACAAAAGTACTGAGCTACACAAACTAAGCAATGTGACTAACAAGGTTACACAAACCAAATTAGTCACGCAAGGAAACTACTTCTAGCTACACAAGCAAGAAGGTAACTAGCAAGCTACACAAGCTAACTAATTACAAGAGCAACTACACAAGCACAAGTTATGAAAGTAAGAACAAGCTTGTGTTAGGGACTTGCAAACCAACGGGAAGAACAAAGTTGACACGATGATTTTCTTTCGAGGTTCACTTGGTTGCCACCAAGCTACGTCCCCGTTGACACAAGCTCCAAGGTTGCCGCCAGTCCTCTTGCTAGTGGTGACCCGCAAGGTACACTCTCCCACGTGGAGTGCTTACCACAAGCTCTAGCACTTGACCTGGCCGGACCACTTGTCGCTCTTCACGTCTCGCTCAACTAGAGTTGCTCTTCGCGATCCCCGCGGGGTGAGCACCGTACCCCTCACAATCTCTTCTTCGGAGCACCGCACAATCTCCTTGTGTGCTTCGACGGAGTCACAAGCCACCAAGCCATCTAGGAGGTGGCAACCTCCAAGAGTAACAAGCACCACCGACTTGCAACACGAACACCTAGTGCCACTCGATGCAATCTCTCAATGCAATGCACTAGAATCACTCACTCGCTATTGATTCACACTCTTGCAAGCACAAGTGAGTTAGAGGCTTTCCTAGCACTCCCCAAGCATGGACACTAAGTCCCAAGGGTGCTCTCTGTCAGCCAAGGCCGGCCACCACTTCTATTTAAAGCCCCAAGGGCCAAACTAGCCGTTGCCCCTTCACTGGGCAAAACACGAGGGCACCGGACGCTCACAGGGAGCCACCGGACGCTCAACTCCTAGCGTCCGGTGCTCAAGCGTTAGCCACGTGTCACTAGCCGTTTGAACTCGACCGTTGCTGCCAACGCCTACTGCGCACGCGCGCCTGCACAGCACCACCGGACGCGTCCGGTGCACACCGGACTCGTACATAGAGAGCTCCACAAACTCGCAGGGTCACCGGACGCTGAGCAAGTTGCCACCGGACGCGTCCGGTGCACACCGGTCCTAAACTCAGAGAGGTCTGAAAACGCGCAGGGTCATCGGACGCGAGCCACCGGACGCACCCTGAGCGTCCGGTGCTCACCGAACTCATGCGCAGAGAGGGTCACCAAACCGCCCGCACACCGTACGCTGAGCACCGGACTCACTCCGGTGCGTCCGGTGCACTTTGGACAGACCCGACAATACATCGGACGCTAAAGGCCAGCGTCCGGTGCCTCCACGCACACTCCCGCGACTTCTCCAAAATTCCCACCGACGCAATATAAAATATGCAATTAATTTTCTCAAAAGCGCCGAATCTCGCCTCGCAAGCTCGGCGGCAGGGAGAGAGGAACCCAAACCCCTCTCAACCCTAGGAACTCCACCTCCTTTGTAAATGTGCCAACACCACCAAGTGTACACCTCCATGTGCAAGTGTGTTAGCATTTTCACAAACATTTTCCCAAAGGAGTTATCCTCTCAACTTGCCACGCCACTCGATCCTAACACGTATGCAAAGTTAGATCGCTCAAGTGGCACTAGATGACCGATATGCAAACAAGTTTGCCCCTCTTGATAGTACGGCCATCTATCCTAAATCCGGTCATAAACTTCTCTACACACCTATGACCGGTGAAATGGAAAAGCCCTAGGTTATACCTTTGCCTTGCGCTTTCCATTCCATCTCCTCCAATGTTGATGCAACACATGCACCAACCAATCACCAAATGATATGATCCACTTCATATCATCACGTGACCGTATTGGTTCATCGATCTTGACCTCACTTGCTCTTCACCGTTGCCTCAGTCCATCGGTGCCAAGTCTTGCTCAAGCTTCACCGTCACACGTGGTCCCTCGCTTCAAAGCCTCCGACTTGCCCTTCACTCTTGCAACCGGTCCAGCGAGCCAAGCCTCATCTTGATCTTCTCCACCTTGGTCATATGACTCCATGTCATGTCTCATATGCAATGAGCTCCTCCATCATCATATCATCACCTGTGGACTAATCTCCTATGTATCTCACATAAACACTATTAGTTCACCTAAGTTGTCACTCAATTACCAAAACCAAACAAGGACCTTTCAAGCACCCTATGGTACTTCTAGGTGAAGAGGCTCAAGTGAAAGCTTGGTTTGGTTTGATTCGAGATATTGCTAATCTTAAGGCAAGATAGGTGCATGGTTTGCGTGGAACATATCATATGCTCGGAAATCAATTTGGACACCCGATCGAACTCCTAGATGATTTGTGTCATATGGAATCTTGCTTCGGTCCATTTGGAGATAGTGTTAGTTTTGATGTAAGATAGGTGCACAATTTGCAAGTAATGCACCATAATCTAAGAAACCATTTTGGACGCACCCGATGGTACTCCTTGGTGAAGAGGCTCAAGTGGAAGCTTGGTTCGGTCTGTTTGGAGATAGTTCTAATCTTGATGCAAGACAGGTGCACGGTTTGCATGGAACGTACCATATGCTTAGAAATCAATTTGGACACACCAGATGGAACTGCTATAAGCACTTGATGAACTACTAGATGAAGTGTGTCATATGGAATCTCGCTTCGGTCTAGTTGGAGATAGTATTTGTTTTGGTGCAAGATAGGTGCATGATTTGCGCCCAGTGCACCATAGGCTTAGAAACCATTGTGGAAGTTCCCGATGGTACTCCTAGGTGAAGAGGCTCAAATGAAAGCTCCATTCGGTATGTTTGGAGATAATGCTAATCTTGATGCAAGATAGGTTAAAGGTTTGCATGGAATGTGCCATATTCTTGAAAATCAATTTGGATGCACCCCATAGAACTCCTAGATGATGTGTGTCATATAGAATCTTGCATCGGTCTGTTTGGAGACAGTGTTAGTTTAGGTGCAAGTTTGGTGCACGGTTTGCGCATAATGCACCATAGGCTCAGAACCATTGTGGAAGCATCCGATGATACTCCTAGGTAGGAGGCTCAAATGGAAGCTTGGTTCGATCTGTTTGGAGATAGTGCTAATCATGATGCAAGATAGGTGCACGGTTTGCATGGAACGTACCATAAGCACAGAAATCCATTTGGAGACAATTAATAGTTTTGGTGCAAGATAGGTACACGATTTGCGCCTAATGCATCATAGGCTAAGAAACCATTTTGGATGCACCCAATGATAGTCCTAGGTAAAGGCTCTCAAGTGGAAGCTCAGTTTGGTTTGTTTGGAGATAGTAATAATCTTGATGCAAGATAGCATGAATTGCATGGAATATACCATATGCTTAGAAATCTATTTGGAAGCAACCAATGGAACTCCTAGATGATGTGTGTCATATAGAATCTCACTTCGATCTCTTGGAGATAGTG
>NW_018396427.1:198398-205341 GCF_000003195.3 Sorghum bicolor | reverse complement strand
AAAAAGAAAGGGGCCAAAAGACGCCCAGACGGCAGCGAGCTTGCATGCTGCAGGTGACTTAGACGACCCTGATGCACTGTTTGTACTCCTAGATGAAGAGGCTCAAGTGGAAGCTTGGTTCGGTCTGTTTGGAGATAGTGCTAATCTTGATGCAAGATAGGTGCACGGTTTGCATGGAACATACAATATGCTTGGAAATCAATGTGGATGCACCCGATGGAACTCCTTGATGACGTGTGTCATATGGAATCTCCCTTTGGTCTGTTTAGAAACAATGTTAGTTTCGGTGCAAAATATGTGCATAGTTTGTGCCTACTGCACCATAGTCTAAGAAACCATTTTGGAAGCACCTGTTGGTACTTCAGTGAAGAGGCTCAAGTGGAAGCTCGGTTTGATCTATTTGGAGATAGTGCTAATCTTGATGCACGATAGGTGCATGATTTGCAAGGAACATACCATATGCTTAAAAATCAATTTGGACGCACCCAATGGAACTCCTAGATGACGTGTGTCATATGGAATCTTGCTTTTGTCCATTTGTAGACATTGTAAGGTTAAGTGCAAGATAATTGCACAGTTTGCGCCTAATGCACCATAGTCTAAGAAACCATTTTGGACGCACTATTTGGTACTCTTGGATGAAGAGGCCAAAGTGGAAGCTTGGTTCGGTCAGTTTGGAGATAATGCTAATACTTATGCAGGGTAGGTGCATGCTTTGCATGGAACATACCATATGCTTGGAAGTCAATTTGGATGCACCCGATGGACCTCCTTGATGACGTGTGTCATTTGGAATCTTGCTTCAGTCCACTTGGAGATATTGTTAGTTTTGGTGCAAGTTAGGTGCACAGTTTGATGTTTGCACCTAATGCACCATAGTCTAAGAAACTATTTTGGACGCACTTGTTGGTACTCCTAGGTGAAGGGGCTCAAGTGGATGCTCGGTTCGATCTATTTGGAGATAGTGCTAATCTTGATGCAAGATAGATGCATGGTCTGCATGGAACATACCATATGCTTAGAAATTAATTTGGACACACCCGATAGAACTCTTTGATGACGTGTGTCATGGAATCTCGCTTTGGTGTGCTTAGAGATAGTATTAGTTTCGGTGCAAGATATGTGCACGGTTTGCGCCTAATGCACCAAAGTCTAAGAAACCATTTTGGAAGCACCTGTTGGTACTCCTAGGTGAAGAGGCTCAAGTGGAGGCTCGGTTTGGTCTGTTTAGAGATAGTGCTAATCTTGATGCAAGATAGGTGCACGATTTGCATGGAACATACCATATGCTCAGAAATCAATTTGGACGCACCAGATGGAACTCCTATATGACATGTGTCGTATGGAATCTCACTTCGGTCCGTTTAGAGACAGTGTTAGTTTCAGTGCAAGATAGGTGCACGGTTTGCACCTAATGCACCATACGATAAGAAACCGTTTTGGACGCACCCGATGGTACTCCTAGGTCAACGGGCTAATGTGAAAGCTCGGTTTGGTCTGTTTGGAGATAGTGCTAATCTTGATGCAAGATAGATGCACGGTTTGCATGGAACATACGATATGCTCAGAAATCAATTAGGACGCACCTGATATAACTCCTTGATGATGTGTGTCATATGGAATCTTGCTTCGGTTCGTTTAGAGACTGTTAGTTTTGGTAGAAGATATGTGCATGGTTTACGACTAATACACCATAAGCTAAGAAACCATTCTAGACGCACTCGATGGTACTCGTAGTTGAAGAGGCTCAAGTGGAGGCTCGATTTGGTCTGTTCGGATATAGTGCTAATCTTGATGCAAGATAGTTGCACAGTTTGAATGGAACGTACCATATGTTAAGAAATCAATTTGGACGCACCCAATGGAACTCCTAGATGACGTGTGTCACATGGAATCTCGCTTCGCTCTGTTTGGAGACAATGTTAGTTTCGATGCAGATAGTTGCATAGTTTGTGGCTAATGCACCATAGTCTAAGAAACCATTTTTGACGCACCTGTTTGTACTCCTAGATGAAGAGGCTCAAGTGGAAGCTCGGTTCGGTCTGTTTGGAGATAGTGCTAATCTTGATGCAAGATACGTGCACGGTTTGCACGAAACATACAATATGCTTGGAAATCAATGTGGATGCAGCCGATGGAACTCCTTGATGACGTGTGTCATATGGAATCTCGCTTTGGTCTGTTTAGAAACAGTGTTAGTTTCGGTGCAAGATATGTGCATGGTTTGTGCCTACTGCACCATAGGCTAAGAAACCATATTGGAAGCACCTGTTGGTACTTCGGTGAAGAGGCTCAAGTGGAAGCTCGGTTTGATCTGTTTGGAGATAGTGCTAATCTTGATGCAAGATAGGTGCATGATTTGCAAGGAACATACCATATGCTTAAAAATCAATTTGGACGCACCCAATGGAACTCCTAGATGACGTGTGTCATATGGAATCTTGCTTTTGTCCGTTTGTAGACATTGTAAGTTTTAGTGCAAGATAATTGCGCAGTTTGCGCCTAATGCACCATAGTCTAAGAAACCATTTTGGACGCACTATTTGGTACTCTTGGATGAAGAGGCCAAAGTGGAAGCTTGGTTCGGTCAGTTTGGAGATAGTGCTAATACTTATGCAAGGTAGGTGCATGCTTTGCATGGAACATACCATATGCTTGGAAATCAATTTGGATGCACCCGATGGACCTCCTTGATGACGTGTGTCATATGGAATCTTGCTTCAGTCCACTTGGAGATATTGTTAGTTTTGGTGCAAGATAGGTGCACAGTTTGCACCTAATGCACCAGAGTCTAAGAAACCATTTTGGACGCACTTGTTGGTACTCCTAGGTGAAGGGGCTCAAGTGGATGCTCGGTTCGATCTATTTGGAGATAGTGCTAATCTTGATGCAAGATAGATGCATGGTCTGCATGGAACGTACCATATGCTTAGAAATTAATTTGGACACACCCGATAGAACTCTTTGATGACGTGTGTCATATGGAATCTCGCTTTGGTGTGCTTAGAGATAGTATTAGTTTCGGTGCAAGATATGTGCACGGTTTGCGCCTAATGCACCAAAGGCTAAGAAACCATTTTGGAAGCACCTGTTGGTACTCCTAGGTGAAGAGGCTCAATTGAGGCTCAGTTTGGTCTGTTTAGAGATAGTACTAATCTTGATGCAAGATAGGTGCACGATTTGCATGGAACATACCATATGCTCAGAAATCAATTTGGACGCACCAGATGGAACTCCTAAATGACATGTGTCGTATGGAATTTCACTTCGGTCCGTTTAGAGACAGTGTTAGTTTCAGTGCAAGATAGGTGCACGGTTTGCACCAAATGCACCATACGATAAGAAACCGTTTTGGACGCACCCGATGTTACTCCTAGGTCAACGGGCTAATGTGAAAGCTCGGTTTGGTCTGTTTGGAGATAGTGCTAATCTTGATGCAAGATAGATGCACGGTTTGCATGGAACATACGATATGCTCAGAAATCAATTAGGACGCACCTGATATAACTCCTTGATGATGTGTGTCATATGGAATCTTGCTTCGGTTCGTTTAGAGAGTGTTAGTTTTGGTAGAAGATATGTGCATGGTTTACGACTAATACACCATAAGCTAAGAAACCATTCTAGACGCACTCGATGGTACTCGTAGTTGAAGAGGCTCAAGTGGAGGCTCGATTTGGTCTGTTCGGATATAGTGCTAATCTTGATGCAAGATAGTTGCACAGTTTGAATGAAACGTACCATATGTTAAGAAATCAATTTGGACGCACCCAATGGAACTCCTAGATGACGTGTATCACATGGAATCTCGCTTCGCTCTGTTTGGAGACAATGTTAGTTTCGATGCAGATAGGTGCATAGTTTGTGGCTAATGCACCATAGTCTAAGAAACCATTTTTGACGCACCTGTTTGTACTCCTAGATGAAGAGGCTCATGTGGAAGCTCGGTTCGGTCTGTTTGGAGATAGTGCTAATCTTGATGCAAGATAGGGACACGGTTTGCATGGAACATACAATATGCTTGGAAATCAATGTGGATGCACTCGATGGAACTCCTTGATGACGTGTGTCATATGGAATCTCGCTTTGGTCTGTTTAGAAACAGTGTTAGTTTCGGTGCAAGATATGTGCATGGTTCGTGCCTACTGCACCATAGGCTAAGAAACCATATTGGAAGCACCTGTTGGTACTTCGGTGAAGAGGCTCAAGTGGAAGCTCGGTTTGATTTCTTTGGAGATAGTGCTAATCATGATGCAAGATAGGTGCATGATTTGCAATGAACATACCATATGCTTCAAAATCAAATTGGACGCACCCAATGGAACTCCTAGATGACGTGTGTCATATGGAATCTTGCTTTTGTCCGTTTGTAGACATTGTAAGTTTTAGTGCAAGATAATTGCGCAGTTTGCGCCTAATGCACCATAGTCTAAGAAACCATTTTGGACGCACTATTTGGTACTCTTGCATGAAGAGGCCAAAGTGGAAGCTTGGTTCGGTCAGTTTGGAGATAGTGCTAATACTTATGCAAGGTAGGTGCATGCTTTGCATGGAACATACCATATGCTTGGAAATCAATTTGGATGCACCCGATGGACCTCCTTGATGACGTGTGTCATATGGAATCTTGCTTCAGTCCACTTGGAGATATTGTTAGTTTTGGTGCAAGATAGGTGCACAGTTTGCACCTAATGCACCAGAGTCTAAGAAACCATTTTGGACGCACTTGTTGGTACTCCTAGGTGCAGGGGCTCAAGTGGATGCTCGGTTCGATCTATTTGGAGATAGTGCTAATCTTGATGCAAGATAGATGCATGGTCTGCATGGAACGTACCATATGCTTAGAAATTAATTTGGACACACCCGATAGAACTCTTTGATGACGTGTGTCATATGGAATCTCGCTTTGGTGTGCTTAGAGATAGTATTAGTTTCGGTGCAAGATATGTGCACGGTTTGCGCCTTATGCACCAAAGGCTAAGAAACCATTTTTGGAAGCACCTGTTGGTACTCCTAGGTGAAGAGGCTCAAGTGGAGGCTCGGTTTGGTCTGTTTAGAGATAGTGCTAATCTTGATGCAAGATAGGTGCACGATTTGCATGGAACATACCATATGCTCAGAAATCAATTTGGGCGCACCAGATGGAACTCCTAGATGACATGTGTCGTATGGAATCTCACTTCGGTCCGTTTAGAGACAGTGTTAGTTTCAGTGCAAGATAGGTGCACGGTTTGCACCTAATGCACCATAGGATAAGAAACCGTTTTGGACGCACCCGATGGTACTCTTAGGTCAAGGGGCTAAAGTGAAAGCTCGGTTTTGTCTGTTTGGAGATAGTGCTAATCTTGATGCAAGATAGATGCACGGTTTTTGCATGGAACATACGATATGCTCAGAAATCAATTAGGACGCACCTGATATAACTCCTTGATGATGTGTGTCATATGGAATCTTGCTTCGGTTCGTTTAGAGACTGTTAGTTTTGGTAGAAGATATGTGCATGGTTTACGCCTAATGCACCATTAGCTAAGAAACAATTTTAGACGCACTCGATGGTACTCGTAGTTGAAGAGGCTCAAGTGGAGTCTCGATTTGATCTGTTCGGATATAGTGCTAATCTTGATGCAAGATAGTTGTACAGTTTGAATGGAACGTACCATATGTTAAGAAATCAATTTGGACGCACCCAATGGAACTCCTAGATGACGTGTGTCACATGGAATCTCGCTTCGCTCTGTTGGAGACAATGTTAGTTTCGATGCAGATAGGTGCATAGTTTGTGCCTAATGCACCATAGTCTAAGAAACCATTCTTTACACACCTGTTTGTACTCCTAGTTTAAGAGGCTCAAGTGGAAGCTCGGTTCGGTCTGTTTGGAGATAGAACTAATCTTGATGCAAGATAGGTGCATGGTTTGCATGGAACATACCATATGCTTGGAAATCAATTTGGATGCACTCGATGGAACTCCTTGATGACGTGTGTCATATGGAATCTCGCTTTGGTCTGTTTTGAAATAGTGTTAGTTTCGGTGCAAGATATGTGCATGGTTTGCGCCTAGTGCACCATAGTCTAAGAAACCATTTTGGAAGCACCTGTTTGTAATTTGATGAAGAGGCTCAAGTGGAAGCTCGGTTTGATCTATTTGGGATATAGTGCTAATCTTGATGCAAGATAGGTGCATGATTTGCATGGAACATACCATATGCTTAGAAATCAATTTGGACGCACCCAATGGAACTCCTAGATGACGTGTGTCATATGGAATCTTGCTTCGGTCCGTTTGTAGACATTGTAAGTTTTAGTGCAAGATAGGTGCATAGTTTGCGCCTAATGCACCATAGTCTAAGAAACCATTTTGGATGCACTATTTGGTACTCCTAGATGAAGAGGCTCAAGTGGAAGCTTGGTTCGGTTAGTTTGGAGATATTGCTAATCCTTATGCATGGTAGGTGCATGGTTTGCCTAGAACATACAATATGCTTGTAAGTCAATTTGGATGCACCCGATGGAACTCCTTGATGACGTGTGTCATATGGAATCTCGCTTCGGTCCATTTGGAGACATTGTTAGTCTCGGTGCAAGATAGATGCATGGTTTGCATGTAACATACCAAATGCATGGAAATCAATCTGGATGCACATGATGGAACTCCTAGATGACGTGTGTCATACGAAATCTTGCTTCGGTCTGCTTGGAGATAGTGTTAGTTTCGGTGCAAGATTGGTGCAAGGTTTGCACATAATGCAGCATAGGCTAAGAAACCATTTTGGACGCACCCGATGGTACTCCTAGGTAAAAGGCTCAAGTGAAAGCTAGGTTTGGTCTATTTGGAGATAGTGCTAATCTTGATGCAAGATAGATGCACGGTCTGGATGGAACGTACAATATGCTTAGAAATTAATTTGGACACACGCGATAGAACTCCATGATGACGTGTGTC
>NW_018396427.1:165884-172670 GCF_000003195.3 Sorghum bicolor | reverse complement strand
TCCTTGAAATACTTCCAACAACCAGCCCTCTTTCCTCTCTTTACCTTGGTCTTAGTAGGGGATAAAGAAATACCAGCCCTCTTTCCTTTCCGCCCTCTGGTTGCCTTTGAAGGATTTGATGGAACGCTGACAACATCTCCACCCTCCACCTGACTTGCATCAGCATCTGCATCATCATCTGTCGGCACACTTATTGATATATCAGCATTCATATCAAAGTTCTGTATGCTCTACATCCTCCGTCAAAGGCTCCACCAAGTGCTACACAGAATGGCATAAGAGGTAGTCAAAAATCAATTATGCAAGATGTAAGTCGAACAAGATTAATCAACGAGTCCATCAAAGATGTAAATAATGTGACGTACAGATCAATGCATTAACAAACAAATATTGTAAATGCTAGCTCACGCACTCAGACATTTCTTAATCTCGGATCCAAAGGAATTCAAATGAACATACTGTATCTGTTGATATGGAGGCCGATGGAGCAGTAGACTTCACAGTCGCGGCTGCGGATCCTCTACCTCGGCCACAGCCACGGCCACCACGAATCCCTGTCGAAGACGACATCTTCTTGTGGTTGCTCATCGATTCAAGACTAGGCGCCACCAGAACCGGAGGAAGCATCGCTGGGGACTTTTCCTCATCCTCCATGACCTGCTTGAGATGGGATGGAGATATGTGAATGTGAGCTGCATGTGGAGACCGAAGAGGAGCAGCGTCCCTACCTTCACACGGCCACGCAGGCGTGGCGAGGAACGGCGGCGGGCAGCGGCTCTTCTTGTGGTCGAGCGGCGTGCCGGCGACGGCGTCGGAGCAGAGATGGGAGGGGATCAGTTGTGCGGCGAGCGGCGTCGCGTCGGTGCTGCACTGCTGCGACTCGACTGGACTGCGGCGGCCGTCGGTGCGGATGGACGGATGGTGCCGCGGTGCGTGCGTGCGGCGCGGCCGCGCGGGCGTGCGGCGGAGCGGAGTCGCCGAGTCGGGAGTTGGGGACGGGAGTCCACTCGACTCGACTGGACTGCGCTGCGGCTGCGGGGTGGCCACCCTCCCTACTAGGGTTTGACGTTTGTGATGACTGATGACGGCGGATGGGCCAAGTCGCTGAGATGACTTTGGGCTAGGGTGGGCCGAGGCAAACGATTAAACGAGGAATGGGCCGAGTTGTGTTTGGCTTGTGATTTTTCTGGCTCGTTCGAGCTAACGAGCAGCTCGCGAGCTGGCTCGAGCTGGCTCG
The DNA here is from genome assembly GCF_000003195.3 of Sorghum bicolor. Taxonomy (NCBI): domain Eukaryota; kingdom Viridiplantae; phylum Streptophyta; class Magnoliopsida; order Poales; family Poaceae; genus Sorghum; species Sorghum bicolor. Next base: position 171,433 of record NW_018396427.1, on the reverse strand, counting down.
TTATAAATTGAGCTAGCTCGTTTTAAATCGAGTTGGCTTGTTATAAAAGAGCTACCGAGTTTCGAGTTTTTTGACCAGGCTTAGCCTAATGCACCATAGGCTAAGAAACCATTTTGGATGCACCTGTTGGTACTCCTAGGTCAAGAGACTCAAGTGGAAGCATAGTTTAGTCTGTTTGGAGATACTGCTAATCTTGATGCAAGATAGGTGCACAGTTTGCGTGGAACATACCATATACTTGAAAATCAATTTGGACGCACCTGATGGAACTCCTAGATGACGTGTTTCATATAGAATCTCGCTTCGGTCCATTTGGAGACAGTGTTAGTTTCGGTGCAAGATAGGTTCACAGTTTGTGCCTAATGCACCATAGCCTAAGAAACCATTTTGGGTGCACCTGTTGGTACTCCTAGATGAAGAGGCTCAAGTGCAAGCTTGGTTCGGTCGGCTTGGAGATACTGCTAATCTTGATGCAAGATAGGTGCACAGTTTGCGTGGAACGTACCATATGTGACAAAGAATTGTATGCTTTGGTGTGTGTGCTTGAAACATGGCAGCAATAATTATGGCCAAAAGAATTTGTTATTCACTCTGACTATGAAGCTTTGAAGTACTTGAAAGGACAAGCAAAACTAAACTGTCGTCATGTCAAATGGGTTGAGTTCATCGAAATATTTCTATACATTGCGAAATATAAGAAAGTGGTGAATTGCACATTGTCAATGTTGCTGCGAACAATGGTGAAAAAGAACCTGAAGGTTTGGGAGGAATACTTGCCACATGTGGAGTTTGCATATAACAGGGCAGTACACTCTACCACTAATACATGTCCTTTTGAAATTGTATATGGGTTCAAACCTATTGCTCCGATAGATTTGTTGCCCCTTCCATTGCAGGAAAGAACCAATATGGAAGCCTCCAAGCGTACTGCATACATCAAAAAGGTACACGAGAAGACCAAGGAAGCAATTAAACTCAAGGCAGGACGCAAGGCTGCAAGTATGAACAAACATAGGAAGAAGGTGTTATTTGAACCCGAGGACTTGGTGTGGATACACTTGCGCAAGGATCGTTTTCCTCAGCAGAGCAAATCAAAATTGCTGCCATGAGGAGATGGTCCATTTCGTGTTCTTGAGAAGATCAATGACAATGCATATAAGATTGATCTTCCTGCAAGTTATGGTGTGAGCAACTCCTTCAATGTTGCTGATCTCTCACCATTCACAAGTGAAGACACTTTAGAGTCAAGGACGACTCCTTTTCAAGGGGGGGAGGATGATATGACCACGCCACCAAGCAAGATGTCACAAGCTCCAAGTCAAGCTACACCCACTCAAGTTTCACCTACACCGACACCAGCCCAAGTCATCGATGGACTGATTAAACGTAGTCGTGCAAAGAAGCTACAACAAGAGGTCTACGCGCTACTTTGTGAGATTTATTTTAACATTAATGAGAATTATATACTACCTAAGTATTGTACCTTGATTCTACTCAGGTATATAAAAGAAGAGAAGGATGAATCGGACCTGAAGAACGGACCAGTGGAAGTTCCAGAAGAAGTCAAAAACGGACCAGTGAAAGTAAAAAACAGACCAGCGCAAAGAAATCTTCATAACTTTTTATTCACAAAAGCTATGAAGGTCCATGAGCACTTGTTGGAAAGCATGACGAGTCTACTTTCCAATGTATCTAGTGGCGACCAGTTTGGATACCCTATATTGCCTGCAGACCAGAATTAGTGTAGACTGCTCAGAAGGTCAACAATCTGTCGTGACAGAATGTTGGTACAAATTGCCAAGTAAAACTGTACCTATCTACAATGTTTCGTGCTGGTTGGCATACATTGCTGAAAAGCACTTTGAGTCTAGTTTCACACCGAAGAAACGGTTCATCATTTGGACATCCCAATAAAAAGTTATGGTCAGTTTATTGAAAACTGCTCTGGAGGCCAACAGTCACGCGAAGCCACTTCGGGAATCCATTTCGAGGAGACCTTTCATATTGCCTTCCCTCAGAAACTCTATTTCGTTTTCATACCTATCTAGCAGGGCTGTTGCTAGTATAAATACACCATAAGACTCATTGTAATCTAAGACTTTGATAATTGAAATACAGAACCCCTTTGTTCAGCTGCGTGCTAACAAATTCAGAGAGTGATCTCTACCCCTTTGCTCTTGTGATTTCCTCGCGGGATTACATAGGCGGCGGCTTCTCCGCTCCCAATTGGTGCTCCTACTCCCTTCAAGGTATTCCTTGATTGATTGTAGGCTGTGTTGGTTGGTTCTTTGAGAGTGCGGTTGGGCGAATCCTCGATTCAGGTTGCCGGTTAAAGACGGTGGTTGGCTTCGAGTTTTATTTGCCAGGTTGCACTAGTTATCGCTGCTTGCAGCAAGTTATCCGGCTGTTCTTCAGCTAGTTATCGGTGTTCATCCTACGTCGTGAATATCGGGACAACGTGTCGCATCAGTCTGTTTGGAGCCAATGTTAGCTTTGGAGCAAGATAGGTGCATAGTTTCTGCCTAATGCACCATAGTCTAAGAAACCATTTTTGACGCACCTGTTTGTACTCCTAGATGAAGAGGCTCAAGTGGAAGCTCGGTTCGGTCTGTTTGGAGATAGTGCTAATCTTGATGCAAGATAGGTGAACGGTTTGCACGGAACATACCATATGCTTAGAAATCAATTTGGATGCACCCGATGGAACTCCTTGATGATGTGTGTTATATGGAATCTCACTTTCGTCTGTTTAGAAACAGTGTTAGTTTCGGTGCAAGATATGTGCATGGTTTGCGCCTAATGCACCATAGTCTAAGAAACCATTTTGGAAGCACCTGTTGGTACTTCGGTGAAGAGGCTCAAGTGGAAGCTCGATTTTATCTGTTTGGAGATCGTGCTAATCTTGATGCAAGATAGGTGCATGATTTGCAAGGAACATACCATATGCTTAGAAATCAATTTGGACGCACCAGATGGAACTCCTAGATGACATGTGTCATATGGAATCTCACTTCGGTCCGTTTAGAGACAGTGTTAGTTTTGGTGCAAGATAGGTGCATGGATTGCACCTAATGCACCATAGGATAAGAAACTATTTTGGACGCACCCGATGGTACTCCTAGGTCAAGGGGCTCAAGTGAAAGCACGGTTTGGTCTGTTTGGAGATAGTGCTAATCTTGATGATAGATGCACGGTTTGCATGGATCATACGATATGCTCAGAAATCAATTAGGACGCACCTGATATAACCCCTTGATGATGTGTGTCAAATGGAATCTTGCTTCGGTTCGTTTAGAGACAGTGTTAGTTTTGGTAGAAGATATGTGCACGATTTACGCCTAATGCACCATTGGCTAAGAAACCATTTTAGACACACCCGATGGTACTCGTAGTTGAAGAGGCTTAGGATGCAAGATAGGTGCACGGTTTGCATAGAACATACCATATGCTTGAAAATCAATTTGGATGCACCCGATGGAACTCCTTGATGATGTGTGTCATATGGAATCTCGCTTTGGTCTGTTTAGAAACAGTGTTAGTTTCGGTTCAAGTTATGTGCATGGTTTGCGCCTAATGCACCATAGTCTAAGAAACTATTTTGGAAGCACCTGTTGGTACTTCGGTGAAGAGGCTCAAGTGGAAGCTCGGTTTGATCTATTTGGATATAGTGCTAATCTTGATGTAAGATAGGTGCATGATTTGCATGGAACATACCATATGCTTAGAAATCAATTTGGATGCACCCGATGGAACTCCTGATGACGTGTGTCATATGGAATCTCACTTTGGTCCATTTGGAGACATTGTTAGTTTCGGTGTAAGATAGGTACACAGTTTGCACCTAATGCACCATAGTCTAAGAAACCATTTTTGACACACTTGTTAGTACTCCTAGGTGAAGGGGCTCAAGTGGATGCTCGGTTCGGTCTGTTTGGAGATAGTGCTAATTTTGATGCAAGATAGGTGCACGGTTTGCATGGAACATACCAAATGCATGCAAATCAATCTGGACGCACATGATGGAACTCCTAGATGACGTGTGTCATATGAAATCTTGCTTCGGTCTCTTTGGAGACAGTGTTAGTTTCGGACCAAGATAGGTGCAGGGTTTGCACATAATGTAGCATAGGCTAAGAAACCATTTTGGACGCACCCGATGGTAATCCTAGGTAAAAGGCTCAAGTGAAAGCTCGGTTTAGTCTATTTGGAGATAGTGCTAATCTTGATGCAAGATAGATGCACGGTCTGCATAGAACGTACCATATGCATAGAAATTAATTTGGACACACCCGATAGAACTCCTTGATGACGTGTGTCATATGGAATCTCGCTTTGGTTTGCTTAGAGACATTATTTGTTTCGGTGCAAGATATGTCCACGGTTTGAGCCTAATGCACCAAAGTCTAAGAAACCATTTTGGAAGCACCTGTTGGTACTCCTAGGTGAAGAGGCTCAAGTGGAGGCTTGGTTCGGTCTGTTTAGAAATAGTGCTAATCTTGATGCAAGATAGGTGCACAATTTGCATGGAACATACCATATGCTCAGAAATCAATTTGCACGCACCAGATGGAACTCCTAGATGACATATGTCATATGGAATCTCACTTTAGTCCATTTGGAGACATTGTTAGTTTCGGTGTAAGATAGGTACACAGTTTGCACCTAATGCACCATAGTCTAAGAAACCATTTTTGACACACTTGTTAGTACTCCTAGGTGAAGGGGCTCAAGTGGATGCTCGGTTCGGTCTATTTGGAGATAGTGCTAATTTTGATGCAAGATAGGTGCACGGTTTGCATGGAACATACCAAATGCATGCAAATCAATCTGGACGAACATGATGGAACTCCTAGATGACGTGTGTCATATGAAATCTTGCTTCGGTCTCTTTGGAGACAGTGTTAGTTTCGGACCAAGATAGGTGCAGGGTTTGCACATAATGTAGCATAGGCTAAGAAACCATTTTGGACGCACCCGATGGTAATCCTAGGTAAAAGGCTCAAGTGAAAGCTCAGTTTAGTCTATTTGGAGATAGTGCTAATCTTGATGCAAGATAGATGCACGGTCTGCATAGAACGTACCATATGCATAGAAATTAATTTGGACACACCCGATAGAACTCCTTGATGACGTGTGTCATATGGAATCTCGCTTTGGTTTGCTTAGAGACATTATTTGTTTCGGTGCAAGATATGTCCACGGTTTGAGCCTAATGCACCAAAGTCTAAGAAACCAATTTGGAAGCACCTGTTGGTACTCCTAGGTGAAGAGGCTCAAGTGGAGGCTTGGTTCGGTCTGTTTAGAAATAGTGCTAATCTTGATGCAAGATAGGTGCACAATTTGCATGGAACATACCATATGCTCAGAAATCAATTTGCACGCACCAGATGGAACTCCTAGATGACATATGTCATATGGAATCTCACTTTAGTCCATTTGGAGACATTGTTAGTTTCGGTGTAAGATAGGTACACAGTTTGCACCTAATGCACCATAGTCTAAGAAACCATTTTTGACACACTTGTTACATTTTGCCTCGGCACCGGTTC
>NW_018396427.1:154341-164988 GCF_000003195.3 Sorghum bicolor | reverse complement strand
CCTAGATGACGTGTGTCATATGAAATCTTGCTTCGGTCTCTTTGGAGACAGTGTTAGTTTCGGACCAAGATAGGTGCAGGGTTTGCACATAATGTAGCATAGGCTAAGAAACCATTTTGGACGCACCCGATGGTAATCCTAGGTAAAAGGCTCAAGTGAAAGCTCAGTTTAGTCTATTTGGAGATAGTGCTAATCTTGATGCAAGATAGATGCACGGTCTGCATAGAACGTACCATATGCATAGAAATTAATTTGGACACACCCGATAGAACTCCTTGATGACGTGTGTCATATGGAATCTCGCTTTGGTTTGCTTAGAGACATTATTTGTTTCGGTGCAAGATATGTCCACGGTTTGAGCCTAATGCACCAAAGTCTAAGAAACCAATTTGGAAGCACCTGTTGGTACTCCTAGGTGAAGAGGCTCAAGTGGAGGCTTGGTTCGGTCTGTTTAGAAATAGTGCTAATCTTGATGCAAGATAGGTGCACAATTTGCATGGAACATACCATATGCTCAGAAATCAATTTGCACGCACCAGATGGAACTCCTAGATGACATATGTCATATGGAATCTCACTTTAGTCCATTTGGAGACATTGTTAGTTTCGGTGTAAGATAGGTACACAGTTTGCACCTAATGCACCATAGTCTAAGAAACCATTTTTGACACACTTGTTAGTACTCCTAGGTGAAGGGGCTCAAGTGGATGCTCGGTTCGGTCTATTTGGAGATAGTGCTAATTTTGATGCAAGATAGGTGCACGGTTTGCATGGAACATACCAAATGCATGCAAATCAATCTGGACGAACATGATGGAACTCCTAGATGACGTGTGTCATATGAAATCTTGCTTCGGTCTCTTTGGAGACAGTGTTAGTTTCGAACCAAGATAGGTGCAGGGTTTGCACATAATGTAGCATAGGCTAAGAAACCATTTTGGACGCACCCGATGGTAATCCTAGGTAAAAGGCTCAAGTGAAAGCTCAGTTTAGTCTATTTGGAGATAGTGCTAATCTTGATGCAAGATAGATGCACGGTCTGCATAGAACGTACCATATGCATAGAAATTAATTTGGACACACCCGATAGAACTCCTTGATGACGTGTGTCATATGGAATCTCGCTTTGGTTTGCTTAGAGACATTATTTGTTTCGGTGCAAGATATGTCCACGGTTTGAGCCTAATGCACCATAGTCTAAGAAACCATTTTGGAAGCACCTGTTGGTACTTCGGTGAAGAGGCTCAAGTGGAAGCTCGGTTTGATCTGTTTGGAGATAGTGCTAATCTTCATGCAAGATAGGTGCATGATTTGCAAGGAACATACCATATGCTTAGAAATCAATTTGGACGCACCCAATGGAACTCCTAGATGACGTGTGTCATATGGAATCTTGCTTCGGTCCGTTTGTAGACATTGTAAGTTTTAGTGCAAGATTGGTGCACAGTTTGCGCCTAATGCACCATAGTCTAAGAAACCATTTTGGACAAACTGTTTGGTAATCCTAGGTGTAGAGGCTCAAGTGGAAGCTTGGTTCAGTCAGTTTGGAGATGGTGCTAATCCTTATGCAAGGTAGGTGCATGGTTTGCATGGAACATACCATATGCTTGGAAATCAATTTGGATGCACCCGATGGAACTCCTTGATGACGTGTGTTATATGGAATCTCGCTTTGGTCCATTTGGAGACATTGTTAGTTTCAGGGCAAGATAGGTGCACAGTTTGCACCTAATGGACCATAGTCTAAGAAACCTTTTTGGGGGCACTTGTTGGTACTCCTAGGCGAAGGGGCTCAACTGGATGCTCGGTTCGGCATGTTTGGAGATAGTGCTAGTCTTGATGCAAGATAGGTGCACGGTTTGCATGGAACATACCAAATTGCTTGGAAATCAATCTGGATGCACCCGTCCTTGATGATGTGTGTTATATGGAATCTCGCTTTGGTTAGTTTAGAAACAGTGTTAGTTTCGGTGCAAGATATGTGCATGGTTTGCGCCTAATGCACCATAGTCTAAGAAACCATTTTGGAAGCACCTGTTGGTACTTCGGTGAAGAGGCTCAAGTGGAAGCTCGGTTTAATCTGTTTGGAGATAGTGCTACTCTTGATGCAAGATAGATGCACGGTCTGCATGGAACGTACCATGTGCTTTGAAATTAATTTGGACACACCCGATAGAACTCCTTGATGACGTGTGTCATATAGAATCTCGCTTTGGTGTGCTTAGACACAATATTGGTTTCGGCGCAAGTTATGTGCACGGTTTGCGCCTAATGCACCAATGTCTAAGAAACCATTTTGGAAGCACCTGTTCGTACTCCAAGGTGAAGAGGCTCAAGTGGAGGCTCGGTTCGGTCTGTTTAGAGATAGTGCTAATCTTGATGCAAGATAGGTGCACGATTTGCATCAAACATACCATATGCTCAGAAATCAATTTGGATGCACTAGATGGAACTCCAAGATGACATGTGTCATATGGAATCTCACTTTGGTGTGTTTAGAGACAGTGTTAGTTTCGGTGCAAGATAGGTGCACGGTTTGCACCTAATGCACCATAGGATAAGAAACCATTTTGGTCGCACCCGATGGTAGTCCTAGGTCAAGGGGCTCAAGTGAAAGCTCAGTTTGGTCTATTTGGAGATAGTGCTAATCTTTATGCAAGATAGATGCACGGTTTGCATGGAACATACGATATGGTCAAAAATTAATTAGGACGCACCTGATATAACTCCTTGATGATGTGTGTCATATGGAATCTTGCTTCGGTTCATTTAGAGACAGTGTTAGTTTTGGTAGACGATATGTGCAAGGTTTACGCCTAATGCACCATAGGCTAAGAAACCATTTTAGACACATCTGATGGTACTCGTAGTTGAAGAGGCTGGAGGCTCAATTTGGTCTGTTCAGATATAGTGCTAATTTTGATGCAAGATAGTTGCACAGTTTGCATGGATCGTACCATATGTTTAGAAATCAATTTGGACGCACCCAATGGAACTCGTAGATGACGTGTGTCACATGGAATCTTGATTCGGTCTGTTTGGAGACAATGTTAGTTTCGGTGCAAGATAGGTGCATAGTTTGTGCCTAATGCACTATAGTCTAAGAAACCATTTTTGACGCACATGTTTGTACTCCTAGATGAAGAGGCTCAAGTGGAAGCTCGGTTCAGTTTGTTTGGAGATAGTGCTAATCTTGATGCAAGATAGGTGCACGGTTTGCATGGAACATACCATATGCTTGGAAATCAATTTGGATGCACCCGATGGAACTCCTTGATGACGTGTGTCATATGGAATCTCGCTTTGGTCTGTTTAGAAACAATGTTAGTTTCGGTGCAAGATATGTGGATGGTTTGCGCCTAATGCACCATAGTCTAAGAAACCATTTTGGAAGCACCAGTTGGTACTTCGGTGAAGAGGCTCAAGTAGAAGCTCAGTTTGATCTGTTTGGAGATAGTGCTTATCTTGATGCAAGATAGCTGCATGGTCTGCATGGAACGTACCATATGCTTAGAAATTGATTTGGACACACCCGATAGAACTCCTTGATGACGTGTGTCATATGGAATCTCGCTTTGTTGTGCTTAGAGACAGTATTACTTTCGGTGCAAGATATGTGCATGGTTTGCATGGAACGTACCATATGCTCGGAAATCAATTTGGACGCGCCAAATGGAACTCCTAGATGACATGTGTCATATGGAATCTCACTTTTGTCCGTTTAGAGATAGTGTTAGTTTCGGTGCAAGATAGGTGCACGGTTTGCACCTAATGCACCATAGTCTAAGAAACCATTTTGGACGCACTTGTTGGTACTCCTAGGTGAAGGGGCTCAAGTGGATGCTCGGTTCGGTCTGTTTGGAGATAGTGCTAATCTTGATGCAAGATATGTGCACGGTTTGCATGGAACATACCAAATGATTGGAAATCAATCTGGACGCACATGATGGAAATCCTAGATGACGTGTGTCATACGAAATCTTGTTTCGGTCTATTTGGAGGCAGTGTTAGTTTCGGTGCAAGATAGGTGCAAGGTTTGCACATAATGCAGCATTGGCTAAGAAATCATTTTGGACGCACCTAATGGTACTCCTAGGTAAAAGGCTCAAGTGAAAGCTCGGTTTGGTCTATTTGGAGATAGTGCTAATCTTGATGCAAGATAGATGCATGGTCTGCATGGAACCTACCATATGTTTAGAAATTAATTTGGACACACTTGATAGAACTCCTTGATGACGTGTGTCATATGGAATCTCGCTTTGGTGTGCTTAGAGATAGTATTAGTTTTGGTGCAATATATGTGCACGGTTTGCGCCTAATGCACCAAAGTCTAAGAAACCATTTTGGAAGCACCTGTTGGTACTCCAAGGTGAAGAGGCTCAAGTGGAGGCTCGGTTCGGTCTGTTTAGAGATAGTGCTAATCTTGATGTAAGATAGGTGCACGATTTGCATGGAACATACCATATGTTCAGAAATAAATTTGGACGCACTAGATGGAACTCCTAGATGACATGTGTCATATGGAATCTCACTTCGGTCCGTTTAGAGACAGTGTTAGTTTCGGTGCAAGATAGGTGCACGGTTTGCACCTAATGCACCATAGGATAAGAAACCATTTTGGACACACCCGATGGTAGTCCTAGGTCAAGGGGCCCAAGTGAAAGCTCGGTTTGGTCTGTTTGGAGATAGTGCAAATCTTGATGCAAGATAGATGCACGGTTTGCATGGAACATACGATATGCTCAGAAATCAATTAGGACGCACCTGATATAACTCCTTGATGATGTGTGTCATATGCAATCTTGCTTCGATTCGTTTAGAGACAGTGTTAGTTTTGGTAGAAGATATGTGCACGGTTTACGCCTAATGCACCATAGCCTAAGAAACCATTTTAGATGCACCAAATGGTACTCGTAGTTGAAGTGGCTCAAGTGGAGGCTCGATTTGGTCTGTTCCGATATAGTGCTAATCTTGATGCAAGATAGTTGCACAGTTTGCATGGAACGTACCATATGTTAAGAAATCAATTTGGACGCACCCAATAGAACTCCTAGATGATGTGTGTCATATGGAATCTCGCTTCGGTCGGTTTGGAGACAATGTTAGTTTTGGTGCAAGATAGGTGCATAGTTTGTGCCTAATGCACCATAGTCTAAGAAACCATTTTTGACGCACCTATTTGTACTCCTAGATGAAGAGGCTCAAGTGGAAGCTCAGTTCGGTCTATTAGAGATAGTGCTAATCTTGATGCAAGATAGGTGCACGGTTTGCATGGAATATACCATATGCTTGGAAATCAATTTGGATGCACCCGATGGAACTCCTCGATAACTTGTGTCATATGGAATCTTGCTTTGGTCTATTTAGAAATAGTGTTAGTTTGGGTGCAAGATATGTGCTTGGTTTGCGCCTAATGCACCATAGTCTAAGAAACCATTTTGGAAGCACCTGTTGGTACTTCCGTGAAGAGGCTCAAGTGGAAGCACGGTTTGATCTGTTTGGAGATAGTGCTAATCTTAATGCAAGATAGGTGCATGATTTGCAAGGAACATACCATATGCTTAGAAATCAATTTAGACGCACCCAATGGAACTCCTAGATAACGTGTGTCATATGGAATCTTGCTTCGGTCCATTTGTAGACATTGTAAGTTTTAGTGCAAGATAGGTGCACAGTTTGCGCATAATGCACCATAGTCTAAGAAACCAGTTTGGACGCACTATTTGGTACTCCTCGGTGAAGATGCTCAAGTGGAAGCTTGGTTCGGTCAGTTTGGAGATGGTGCTAATACTTATGCAATGTAGGTGCATGGTTTGTATGGAACATACCATATGCTTAGAAATCAATTTGGATGCACCCAATGGAACTCCTTGATGAAGTGTGTCATATGGAATCTCGCTTCGGTCCATTTGGAGATACTGTTAGTTTCGGTGCAAGATTGGTGCACAGTTTGCACCTAATGCACCATAGTCTAAGAAACCATTTTGGACGCACTTGTTGGTACTCCTAGGTGAAGGGGCTCAAGTGGATGCTCGGTTCGGTCTGTTTGGAGATAGTGCTAATCTTGATGCAAGATATGTGCACGGTTTGCATGGAATATACCAAATGATTGGAAATCAATCTGGACGCACATGATGGAAATCCTAGATGACGTGTGTCATACGAAATCTTGTTTCGGTCTATTTGGAGCCAGTGTTAGTTTCGGTGCAAGATAGGTGCAAGGTTTGCACATAATGCAGCATTGGCTAAGAAATCATTTTGGACGCACTTGTTGGTACTCCTAGGTGAAGGGGCTCAAGTGGATGCTCGGTTCGACCTATTTGAAGATAGTGCTAATCTTGATGCAAGATAGATGCATGGTCTGCATGGAACGTACCATATGCTTAGAAATTAATTTGGACACACCCGATAGAACTCTTTGATGATGTGTGTCATATGGAATCTCGCTTTGGTGTGCTTAGAGATAGTATTAGTTTCGGTGCAAGATATGTGCACGGTTTGCGCCTAATGCACCAAAGTCTAAGAAACCATTTTGGAAGCACCTGTTGGTACTCGTAGGTGAAGAGGCTCAAGTGGAGGCTCGGTTTGGTCTGTTTAGAGATAGTGCTAATCTTGATGCAAGATAGGTGCACGATTTGCATGGAACATACCATATGCTCAGAAATCAATTTGGACGCACCAGATGGAACTCCTAGATGACATGTGTCGTATGGAATCTCACTTCAGTCCGTTTAGAGACAGTGTTAGTTTCAGTGCAAGATAGGTGCACGGTTTGCACCTAATGCACCATAGGATAAGAAACCGTTTTGGACGCACCCGATGGTACTCCTAGGTCAAGGGGCTAAAGTGAAAGCTTGGTTTGGTCTGTTTGGAGATAGTGCTAATCTTGATGCAAGATAGATGCACGGTTTGCATGGAACATACGATATGCTCAGAAATCAATTAGGACGCACCTGATATAACTCCTTGATGATGTGTGTCATATGGAATCTTGCTTCGGTTCGTTTAGAGACTGTTAGTTTTGGTAGAAGATATGTGCATGGTTTACGCCTAATGCTCCATAAGCTAAGAAACCATTTTAGACGCACTCGATGGTACTCGTAGTTGAAGAGGCTCAAGTGGATGCTCGATTTGGTCTGTTCGGATATAGTGCTAATCTTGATGCAAGATAGTTGCACAGTTTGAATGGAACGTACCATATGTTAAGAAATCAATTTGGACGCACCCAATGGAACTCCTAGATGACGTGTGTCACATGGAATCTCGCTTCGCTCTGTTTGGAGACAATGTTAGTTTCAATGCAGATAGGTGCATAGTTTGTGTCTAATGCACCATAGTCTAAGAAACCATTTTTGACGCACCTGTTTGTACTCCTAGATGATGAGGCTCAAGTGGAAGCTCGGTTCGGTCTGTTTGGAGATAGTGCTAATCTTGATGCAAGATAGATGCATGGTCTGCATGGAACGTACCATATGCTTAGAAATTAATTTGGACACACCCGATAGAACTCTTTGATGATGTGTGTCATATGGAATCTCGCTTTGGTGTGCTTAGAGATAGTATTAGTTTCGGTGCAAGATATGTGCACGGTTTGCGCCTAATGCACCAAAGTCTAAGAAACCATTTTGGAAGCACCTGTTGGTACTCCTAGGTGAAGAGGCTCAAGTGGAGGCTCGGTTTGGTCTGTTTAGAGAAAGTGCTAATCTTGATGCAAGATAGGTGCACGATTTGCATGGAATGATGCGAACCCGCTAGGGTTTTTGCCTGATCTTTTGATGAGAGACGGGGATAACTCGATTGGTGGATGGAGATGACGTTCACGGCCCGACTACAGCCCTCAAGACAGCGCCTTAGCAACCGATACACCACGTCCAACAGCCGTCACGATCTTGTCGAGCGCGACAACCAGCCCCTAGGGCTCCAGTCCTGCAAGCAATCGAAGAACTAGCGAGAACGAGGAAACAAGCACTGAATTTGCAAGATGAATTGAAGGTTTCAAACTGAATCTGAATCAACAATGGGGTTCCGAAGACAAGGAGACGGGTGGCTGATCCTGCACGCGCGCCTACAAGCAAGTAGCGAAGGCTAAACTTGATCTAAACAAAACCCAACGACCATGGCGGCTCTAGAGGGATATAAGTAGATGGATTGACGACCAAAGAGGTGTTGGGGTCGTCCTCCAACCCTAGGACGCGTCCCTAATGGACCCAACTTGATACATGGGCCATCAGCCCAAAATGAGGTGACGCAGCACCCTGGACAGCAAGACCTATCGACGGTAATTGGATCATTGCCGCTGCTGCCGAACAGGTATTGACGTGGGACTTGATTCATATGAAAGTAGACTTGATAAGCTTTCCAACAAGTCCTGAAGCGCCTGAATCCGAATCCGTATGCAACCGTGGTAACGGTCACAGGTTGGCGCTTTGCTGCTGTCCGAATCCAGCGAGCGTGAGTCCTTCTCCCTTTCGGTCTTCTCCTTGGTTCCTAATCAAAACAAGAGTGCACGCGTTTCCATTGTCTAAACAAGATGGACACGAGCTTATCAAGGAACTCACTTGATTATTAAGTTGACGAACACGAGCACGAGTAAGAGGACCAGCTATAGGTTGTGTCGGAGAGGATGCATCGCTGGTGTTGATGTCCTCATCATCCTCCCTTGCTTGCATTTGAGTCGTCCTCGACTCAAGCTCATCTTCCTCACCCAAATAAGGCTTCAAATCTGCAATGTTAAATGTGGGACTAACCCCAAAATCTGCAGGAAGATCAAGCTTATATGCATTCTCATTAATCCGTTGCAGCACTTTAAAAGGACCATCAGCTCTAGGCATCAATTTGGATTTTCTCAGTTCTGGAAATCTATCTTTTCGCAAATGCAACCAAACCAAATCCCCAGGTTCCAGAATCAATTGCTTTCTACCTTTATCTCCAACGCATTTGTACTTAGCATTCATGCGCTCTATGTTTTGTTTAGTGGCTTCATGCAATTTTAACATCAATTCAGCACGTTGCTTAGCATCAAAATTTATTTTTTCAGAACTTGGCAAAGGCATTAAATCAATAGGAGCACGTGGCAATAAGCCATAGACAATCTCAAAGGGACACATTTTTGTAGTAGAATGCAATGAACGATTATAGGCGAACTCAATATGAGGTAAACATTCTTCCCACATCTTAATATTCTTCTTTAAAACAGCCCTTAACATAGTGGATAAAGTTCTATTAACAACTTCAGTTTGACCATCAGTTTGGGGATGACAAGTGGTGGAAAATAAAAGCTTAGTCCCCAATTTGAACCACAAAGTCTTCCAAAAATGACTAAGAAATTTAGCATCACGATCAGAAACAATTGTGTTGGGCACACCATGTAAGCGAACAATTTCTCGAAAGAACAAATCAGCAATATTTGTAGCATCATCAGTTTTATGACATGGTATGAAATGTGCCATCTTAGAAAATCTATCAACAACCACAAACACACTATCACGTCCCCTCCTAGTCCTTGGTAGTCCCAACACAAAATCCATAGATATATCCTCCCAAGGAGCATTAGGAACAGGAAGAGGTAAATACAAATCGTGGGGATTTAACCGTGACTTTGCCTTTTGACATGTTGTGCAACGAGCAACAAACCTCTCCACATCTCTCTTCATCCTTGGCCAAAAGAAATGACCAGCAAGTATGTCCTCGGTCTTCTTGGCTCCAAAATGTCCCATCAAGCCACCTCCATGCGCTTCCTGCAACAACAACAAACGAACAGAGCTAGCTGGAATGCATAGCTTGTTAGCTCTAAACACAAACCCATCACTAACGATGAATTTATTCCACCCTTTTCCATCTTTACAATGCAGCAACACGTCTCTAAAATCAGCATCATGAACATATTGGTCTTTAATTGTTTCTAACCCAAATATCTTGTAATCAAGTTGATTCAGCAAAGTATATCTCCGTGATAAAGCATCAGCAATAATATTTTCCTTCCCTTTCTTGTGCTTAATAATATAAGGAAAAGATTTAATAAATTCAACCCATTTTGCATGCCTACGATTCAGTTTTCCTTGACTACGAATATGTTTCAAAAATTCATGATCAGAATGGATAATAAACTCTTTGGGCCACAAATAATGCTGCCATGTCTCTAATGTTCTAACAAGAGCATAGAGTTCTTTATCATAAGTTGAATAATTGAGAACAGGCCCACTCAATTTCTCACTAAAATATGCAATAGGTTTTCCCTCTTGTAATAAAACACCTCCCAAACCAATTCCACTAGCATCACATTCAAGCTCAAAAGTCTTATTAAAATCAGGAAGTTGTAGGAGAGGTGCATGAGTTAACTTATCTTTCAACATGTTGAATGAATTCTCTTGTGCTTTGCCCCAATCAAAAGGCACCCCCTTCTTTGTAAGCTCATTCAATGGTGCAGCAATGGTGCTAAAATCCTTCACAAAACGGCGATAGAATCCAGCAAGTCCTAGGAAACTCCGCACCTGGGTGATAGTATTAGGGACAGGCCATCCATGTATAGCTTCCACCTTGGCTTGATCAACCTCAATTCCCTGTGGAGTCACAACATAACCGAGAAAAGACACTCGATCGGTGCAAAAGGTGCACTTCTCAAGGTACCAAATAACGGCCCGCGTAGGC
>NW_018396427.1:148878-150031 GCF_000003195.3 Sorghum bicolor | reverse complement strand
CTCAACTTGATACATGGGCCATTGTTCCAAAATAGGGTGACGCAGCACCAAAATAGAAAAAGGTGTCGGCACGAAAACAAGGACTGCGCCCGACTCATAAGCTGCATAGATATGTGGTTGGACCCATTGAAAAGTAGACTTCTTGAGCTTTCCAACAAGTATAGGAACAAGATAGTGCACTTGATCATAAAGTGGTTTTCCATTCATATGGGTGAAGATTTGATCTATCAATTGGCATTTATAATTGATCTTCACCAAGCTTATTAATTGGACTTCACATTGCTATTGGAGAAATGAATTGGAATCTATGTGACTATCCTCTTCTCCAACATAGCAAAGGTATCATTGTAATGTGCATGTTCATTTCATCCCTTACTAGTATGCGGTTAGTGCATATAGTACATGCTTAATAGGATCATGCATGTCAAATGAAAAGTTTTAAATTCATAAACCTACCACTATTGCTTGAATGATTAGTTGATCTAGTGGTATGTATATGAGTTTGTTCATGCGCTAGTGAACCTAAGTACTTGATCTATTTTGGATTCTTAACAAGTGACAAGTACAACATTGGCAAGATAACCCTTAATGTGAGGTGTGAAAAAGCTTGTCATTGGTTCAAACCGGACTTGGAAGCTTAGGCAAATCAACATAGTTCAAGTCAACAATTAGAAGCTCATGATGATTAGAGTACAAGAACAAGACAACAATGCAAATGGTATCTAAATTCAAATGTTTCTTCAATTGGTATCCAACAAATGGTACTCATGATGATAACAAATGTTCAAGATAGCAAACAAGTGGTTCCATACTAGAAGACCTTATTGGTAGAAGAATCCCATATGGTATCGACCAAGATATATCAAGTGATATCATATTTATACATAAGGTATCTATCAGACAAGAGGGAGGTTCCACAAGTGATCCTCAGACTGTAGGTGATCTTCAAGCAAGGAAAGTTCCCTCACCAACAGATTGCCAAGTGAATGACCCATGTTAGGGCATAGGGGGAGAGCCCCTCCAAAAGGTATCAAGGTCAAAGATCCTATGTGGCATCTCAAGAGAAATTCAGGTAAGGTCATTTCAACACATATGGTGAGGTCCATAAAAAATGCAAGAGCCAAGCTTCAACCATCTATCCCCAGGCAATCCT
>NW_018396427.1:55034-125756 GCF_000003195.3 Sorghum bicolor | reverse complement strand
AAAAGCGGCGCTGTCCCCGAGCCCGCCAGACGACAGTCATGCTTGATGCTGCAGGTCACTCTAGACGATCCCCAGTTAAGTGAGTAACAATCCGGGGACTGCACCGACCACCGAGCACTCGACGCTCGGGGACTGGTCGCCCAGTCTATCAGCTCGGAACTTCAAGGACTGCACCGACCACCGAGCACTCGACGCTCGGGGACTGGTCGCCCAGTCTATCAACTCAGAACTTCAAGGACTGCACCGACCACCGAGCACTCGACGCTCGGGGACTGGTCGCCCAGTCTATCAGCTCGGAACTTCAATGACTGCACCGACCACCGAGCACTCGACGCTCGGGGACTGGTCGCTCAGTCTATCAGCTCAAAGCTTTAAAGCATGCACCGACCACTGAGCACTCGACGCTCGGGGACTGGTCGTACAGTATAGCAACATATAATTCCAAGAAGCACACTAAGTGCTTGGGGACCGGTCGATTGGTCTTTTCAATTGCAGGCGAGCATGACATGCTCGGGGACTGGTAAATTCACTTTAGACCTTGCTACAAGGCTCATAATTCGCCTTCCAGCAAGCTCGGGGACTACATCGGTACGATGCATCTAGCGATGCATCTCAGTCTCAAAACTACTTTGGGGAATTTTCTTTTGACCCTGGCACCACGTGCCTACGTCACCTACTACCAGGCTCGGGGACTAAGTGGGCACACTTCACCTAGCGGTGAATTTGCTTGCTTTTTTGATGCTTTTACCTTTCAAAAAGGTAAAGTGGGCACACTTCACCAGGAAAGAATTTTTTTTTAAGAGCACCATGCATTCTTCGAACAACCTGCTTCTTCGATGTCAATGTTGATCAACTGTCTTTCGAGTTGGTCAAGGAACCGTTGCAACTGTTTGGGCGATCTTCCCACTTATTGAAGACGCCAAGCCTCGCTGATCGAAGAAGCTCAAGACGGCGTGTTGCATCACAATACATGGTGCTCGGGGACTAGCTGTGGTGGTATAAACCCCTATACCCTTACGGCTAGACTTCAGCCAGGAAGCTTGGCCCACTACGAGACGAGTTCAAGGCTTGATCCGACAGCTCGGAGTTTCGCGCAAGGAAACAAGACGTGGAGATCAAGCAGGATTCTAGTCGGTTAGAATAGGAATTGATATCGAATTATCTATGGCAATTGTAACCGACTAGGATTAGTTTCCAGATCTGTAACCCTGCCCTCCAGACTATATAAGGAGGGGCAAGGGACCCCCCTAGGACATCATATTCTCTCAGCACAAATCAATACAACCAGACGCAGGACGTAGGTATTACGCCAACTCGGCGGCCGAACCTGGATAAAAAGCTTGTCCGTGTCTTGCGTCACCATCGAGTTCGTAGTTTGCGCACCGTCTACCGATAAACTACTACCGTGGGTATACCCCAAGGTAGACTGCCGACTAGCTTTCGTCGACAATGATCAACTTGCCGATATATTCACCAAGCCACTTGATGAGAAGAGGTTTTGCAAGCTAAGGAATGAATTGAACATACTTGACTTCTCAAATATGTGTTGATGCACCCCCACTATATGACGTGCCTCTCCTTCGAGCAAAGCAAGGTAAAATTGTTTGACATGTCATCCATCCTATGCTAAGGACTTGTGTAGTGCATTTAGTCATTCCTTACATGTCTTAGGATCATTCATGAAAATCAAATGAATTTGATGCTTATATGGTACCACTATTGCCTCTATGCTTGATTTGATCTAGTGGTAGCATATGACATGTTTGTGGGCTTGCAATCCTAGTGTTTGATCTAGAATATGAGCTATAAGTGTTTAACTCAACATGGTGCAAGATAACCCTTATTTGGAGGTGTGAAGAAGCTTGTCCTTGGATCAAACCGAGTTAAATATCTTAGGCAAGTAATCTAGATTGAACTAATTTGTAAAATGATCTCACTTCATGTGGTTTCACACTAACCTATCTAAAATTTGAGCTCACCTTTTGTGGTCTTTGATGACAAAGGGGGAGAAAATTTTCCAAAGATTTAAGATAGGAGAGTAACATGATAAAAGAAGGGGATCAATTAAAATTTTGAAGCACACAAGTAGGGGGAGCAAGCTCATAGTTGCATTTGTATGTGCATCACATATGGTTGCTTGCATTTGCATTAGCTTTAGAAGCTTTCTCTCCGATGCCTTGCTTGTGTGGTGTATGCTAGTTATAGGTTTGAATGATTAAATGAAGAACTAGCATGCATAGGTAGTGTAACTAGACTTTTAGTTATTTCACAAGTGGTACTAGAACCTTGTTTATAATGTTGATCTCACGGGGTGCTCTAGTTTTGTGAATGTCTAGTTACTAATGGTGCTAAGGATGGTGTATATTGGCAACTCCGATTGGTATCACGCTTCAAAGGTCCATTCTTTACACCTTAGCACCATTTGGTAGAAATTGACTCCTATATTTCCTATTCAAGCATATGTGCAAGCTTTCAAATCCAAACTCTTAGCACATATGTAGGGGGAGCAATTGCTACCAATTTGGGTTTATGAAACTTGTCCATAACCTTTGCACATGGTAAAATGCTTGGGCAATCATTTGGTAGAAATTGACTCCTATATTTCCTATTCAAGCATATGTGCAAGCTTTCAAATCCAAACTCTTAGCACATATGTAGGGGGAGCAATTGCTACCAATTTGGGTTTATGAAACTTGTCCATAACCTTTGCACATGGTAAAATGCTTGGGCAAGCAACATGAATCCAAGAAAATTTTATTGAAAATCTTTGTAAAAAGGGTTGTCATCAATTACCAAAAAGGGGGAGATTGAAAGCCCTAGTTTGGTTTTGGATAATTGATGAAACCCTAGTACTAACCTCTATGCTAAGTGTGTGTAGACTTGATGAGGTTGGTACATGCCAAGTGATGGAGCAAGTAATAATCATGGTGATGATGGTGATGACCACAAGATGATCAAGTGCTCAACTTGGAAAAGAAGAAAGAGAAAAACAAAACCCTTTGGAGATCAAGGCAAAGGTATTGCTTAGGGTTTTGGTTTTGGTGATCAAGACACCATAGAGGGTGTGATCACATTTAGGATAGATAGCCGTACTATAAAGAGGGGAATTCTTTGGCTAAGCGGTTATCAAGTGCCACTAGGTGTCATTGTTCATGTGCATGCATTTAGAACCTAGTGAGCTAACTTAACTCCTTCAAAGAAAATGATTGTGAAAATGCTAACACACGTGCACATGTTGGTTCACACGTTGTGGTGTTGGCACACTTTGAGAAGGGAGTTGAAGTTTGAAGGGTAGAGAGAGGATGGGAAAATGCTAACACATGTGTGTCATATGGAATCTTGCTTCGGTCCATTTGTAGACATTGTAAGTTTTAGTGCAAGATAGATGCACAGTTTGCGCCTAATGCACCATAGTCTAAGAAACCATTTTGTACGCACTATTTGGTACTCCTGGGTGAAGAGGCTCAAGTGGAAGCATGGTTCAGTCAGTTTGGAGATAGTGCTAATCCTTATGCAAGGTAGGTGAATGGTTTGCATGGGACATACCATATGCTTGGAAATCAATTTGGATGCACCCGATGGCACTCCTTGATGACGTGTGTCATACGGAATCTCGCTTCGGTCCATTTGGAGACATTGTTAGTTTCGGTGCAAGATAGGTGCACAGTTTGCACCTAATGCACCATAGTCTAAGAAACCATTTTAGACGCACTTGTTGGTACTCCTAGGTGAAGGGGCTCAAGTGGATGCTCGGTTCGGTCTGTTTGGAGATAGTGCTAATCTTGATGCAAGATAGGTGCATGGTTTGCATGGAACATACCAAATGCTTGGAAATCAGTCTGGACGCACATGATGGAACTGCTAGATGACGTGTGTCATACAAAATCTTGCTTCGGTCTGTTTGGAGACAGTGTTAGTTTCGGTGCAAGATAGGTGCAAGGTTTGCACATAGTGCAGCATAGGCTAAGAAACCATTTTGGACACACCCGATGGTACTCCTAGGTAAAAAGCTCAAGTGAAAGCTCGGTTTGGTTTATTTCGAGAGTGCTAATCTTGATGCAAGATAGATGCACGGTCTGCATGGAACGTACCATTTGCTTACAAATTAATTTGGACACCCGATAGAACTCCTTGATGATGTGTGTCATATGGAATCTCGCTTTGGTGTGCTTAGAGACAGTATTAGTTTTGGTGCAAGATATGTGCACGGTTTGCGCCTAATGCACCAAAGTCTAAGAAACCATTTTGGAAGCACCTGTTGGTACTCCTAGGTGAAGAGGCTCAAGTGGAGGCTCGGTTCGGTCTGTTTCGAGATAGTGCTAATCTTGATGCAAGATAGGTGCACGATTTGCATGGAACATACCATATGCTCAAAAATCAATTTGGACGCACCAGATGGAACTCCTACATGACATGTGTCATATGAAATCTCACTTCGGTCCATTTAGAGACACTGTTAGTTTTGGTGCAAGTAGGTGCAGGGTTTGCACCTAATGCACTATAGGATAAGAAACTATTTTGGACACACCCGATGGTACTCCTATGTCAAGGGGCTCAAGTGAAATCTCAGTATGGTCTGTTTGGAGATAGTGCTAATCTGGATGCAAGATAGATGCACGGTTTGCATGGAACATACGATATGCTTAGAAATCAATTAGGACGCACCTGATATAACTTCTTGATGATGTGTGTCATATGGAATCTTGCTTCGATTCGTTTAGAGACAGTGTTAGTTTTGGTAGAAGATATGTGCATAGTTTACGCCTAATGCACCATAGGCTAAGAAACCATTTTAGACGCACCTAATGGTACTCGTAGTTCAAGAGGCTCAAGTGGAGGCTTGATTTGGTATGTTCAGATATAGTGGTAATCTTGATGCAAGATAGTTGCACAGTTTGCATGGAATGTACCATATGTTAAGAAATTAATTTGGATGCACCCAGTGGAACTCCTAGATGATGTGTGTCATATGGAATCTCGCTTCGGTCTGTTTGGAGACAATGTTAGTTTTGGTGCAAGATAGGTGCATAGTTTATGCCTATTGCACCATAGTCTAAGAAACCATTTTTGACACACCTGTTTGTACTCCTAGATGAAGAGGCTCAAGTGGAAGCTCGGTTCGGTCTGTTTGGAGATAGTGCTAATCTTGATGCAAGATAGGTGCACGGTTTGCAGGGAACATACCATATGCTTGGAAATCAATTTGGATGCACCCGATGGAACTCCTTGATGCGCGCGGTTTGGCAAAGATGCACCAGGAATAAGATCAATTTGGTGCTCAATCCCGCGTATAGGTAGCAGCCCATCCGGTATCTCACTTGGAAAAACATCAGCATACTCCTGCAAAATGTTATGAACAGCAGGGGCAAAGAATGCAGCATATCTTCAATTGAAATCAAAACACCCTTACATACCAAAGCATGAGCAATAGATGTGAAAGAAACTAGTTCATTAACATCAGATTTAGTAGCAAGCATGCAAAGTCCATTTAATCTTATCTCATCTTTGTTATTTCCATTGGTATCTGCATTGTTCATAATTTTAGCCTTGGTAATTTTAGCAACTTCATCACGTATGATAGCTCCGGGAGACATAGGTAGCAAAACAATTTTCCTATCATGGTGCATAAATGAATACTGAATCGATCTACCATGATGTATACATTCCTTATAAAATTGCCATGGTCTACCTAGCAGAATATTACAAGCTTCCATAGGTACAACATCACATTCAATAACATCATGGTATGAACCAATAGTAAAATTAACTCGCACCAGTTTTGTTACCTTGGCCTTACCACTGTTGTTTAGCCACCGAATGTGATATGGATGTGGATGTGGTTTGGTGGTAAGTGCAAGCTTCTCCACCATGTCGCTGCTAGCCAAGTTGTTGCAGCTACCTCTGAAAGCCCTAGTTTGGTTTTGGATAATTGATGAAACCCTAGTACTAACCTCTATGCTAAGTGTGTGTAGACTTGATGAGGTTGGTACATGCCAAGTGATGGAGCAAGTAATAATCATGGTGATGATGGTGATGACCACAAGATGATCAAGTGCTCAACTTGGAAAAGAAGAAAGAGAAAAACAAAACCCTTTGGAGATCAAGGCAAAGGTATTGCTTAGGGTTTTGGTTTTGGTGATCAAGACACCATAGAGGGTGTGATCACATTTAGGATAGATAGCCGTACTATAAAGAGGGGAATTCTTTGGCTAAGCGGTTATCAAGTGCCACTAGGTGTCATTGTTCATGTGCATGCATTTAGAACCTAGTGAGCTAACTTAACTCCTTCAAAGAAAATGATTGTGAAAATGCTAACACACGTGCACATGTTGGTTCACACGTTGTGGTGTTGGCACACTTTGAGAAGGGAGTTGAAGTTTGAAGGGTAGAGAGAGGATGGGTTCCTCTCTCCCTCCCGCCGAGCTTGCGAGGCGGGATTCGGCGCTTTTCGAGAAAATGAAGTGCATATTTTCTATTGCGCCGGTGGGAAATTTGGAGAAGTCGCGGGAGTGTTTTTCACCGAGAAACACTCACCGGACGCTGGCTTCTGGAGCACCGGACACTGCGTCCGAGCGTCCGGTGTGCAGGCGTTTTGCGACCCTCTCTGCGCATGGGTCCGGTGAGCACCGGACGCTCAGGGTGCGTCCGGTGGCTTGCGTCCGGTGACCCTGCGAGTTTGCGGAGCTCTCTGCGCATGAGTCCGGTGTGCACCGGACGCGTCCGGTGCCAACCTGCTCAGCGTCCGGTGCTCTGCAGGTTACCGTTAGACTCTGACACGCGGCTGACGTTAGAGCACCGGACGCTGGTGTTGAGCGTCCGGTGCCCCTTTAAGAGCGTCCGGTGACCCCGTATTTCGCCCAGTGAAAGAGCCAACGGCTCTATTTGCTTGAGGGGCTATAAATACGTGTTTGGCCGGCTTAGGGCTCACACTCTTGGCATTCTTGACTACTAGACATCCTTGTGAGCCTAAGCAAACACCTCCCACTCATCTCCCTCATAGATTAAACATCTTTGTGAGATTGGGAGTGATTCCAAGTGCATTTGCTTGAGTGATTGCATCTAGTGGCACTTGGGGATCGTTTTAGCTGCGGTTTTCTTGTTACTCTTGGTGGTTGCCGCCACCTAGACGGCTTGGAGCAGCGGAGGAGGATAGGCACGAGTTGGTGATTGTTCGTGGCCATCTCCCGGTGATTGTGAGGGGTCTTGTACCTTCCCCGGTGGAGAGCCGAAAGGTAACTCTAGTGGATTGCTCGTGTCATTGAGTTACCTCACTTGTGGGTAGGTTCTTGTGGTGTCCTAGTGAGGACGAGGTTCGTGCTACACCTCTTAGCCACCGAACCACCAAGTGTTGGTCGACACAACGGGGACGTAGCGTGCCGGCAAGCACGTGAACCTCGGGAGAAAAATTGGTGTCTCAATTGTGTTTGATTGGCATTCTCCCGGTGCTTGATTGTTTATATTGGTGATTGGTTCATCCCCTACACGGCGGTATAAATATCTCATCTTATCTTTACTTACTGCAAACTAGTGTAATTACTTTAGTTGCTTACTTTGACTTGTGTAGCTTAGTTCTCTAGTGTAACTTGTAGAGACTTAGTTCTTGTGTGCATAGAGATCTTAGCAACTAGAATTGATTGGGTAGGTGGCTTGCAAACACCCCTTTAGAGCTAGAGCAAAAAGCTTCGCTTTGTTATTTACTAACCTTTTGCTCTAGTGAGTTTGTAGAATTTTTAAATAGGCTATTCACCCCCCCTCTAGCCATATTAGGACCTTTCAAGTGGTATCAGAGCCGTGGTCACCGTTTGTGAAGGCTTAACAACCTCGGTGCTCAAATTATGGCTCAAATAGTGTTCAACCATGTTGGGGGCAAACCACCGTTCTTTGATGGCACAAGCTCTTTTGACTATTGGAAGAGAAAAATGAAGATGTACCTTGGATCAATCAATGATAGAGTGTGGGAAGTCACCAAAAATGATTTTGTGATCCTTGACCCCGCTAACCCCA
Source organism: Sorghum bicolor (assembly GCF_000003195.3). NCBI lineage: Eukaryota > Viridiplantae > Streptophyta > Magnoliopsida > Poales > Poaceae > Sorghum > Sorghum bicolor. Next base: position 117,752 of record NW_018396427.1, on the reverse strand, counting down.
CCGACAATGAAAGAGCAAACAAGCAATGCAATACAATGGCTCTCAACACAATCTAAAACGGCATTGATTCAAAGGTATTTGAACAAGTCAAAGATCTTGAGAAAGCAAGTGAAGTGTGGACAAGATTAGAAAAAACATATGAGGGCACTACAACGGTAAAAAGTGCCAAATTGTATATGCTCAAGGACAAGCTATCCAACTTCAAGATGAAGGATGATGAGTCCATACCAGAGATGTTCTATAGGCTCCAAGTCATCATCAATGATCTCAAGGGCCTAGGTGAGAAAGTGAAGGATGAGGACTTTATTCACAAGTTCTTGATGTGCTTGCCCAAGAGGTTCAAGACATTAAGAACAATCATCTTTAGAGGTGGATTGACGGGTGTATCTCCCAATGAGGTACTTGGAGATGTCATGACCGAAGATCAATACAATGACAATGATGATGATGAGGTCATTAAGAAGGATGATGATGTCAAGAAGAAGAAGAGTGTAGCATTCAAAGCTAGCTCTTCATCCAAGAGCAAGAACAAGGGCAAGGCCAAGAAAGAAGAATCAAGTGATGAGGAGTGCTCCAATGATGATAGTGATGATGAAGCACTAGCACTCTTTGTCCGCAAGTTTGGCAAGATGATGAAGAAAAAGGGCTATCACACAAGAAAGAAAAGAGATCACTTCAAGAACAAGGAGCATGTGAGGCTATGCTACAAGTGTAAAAGCCCCGATCATATTGTGGCGGATTGTCCTTACAATAGTGACAATGATGAGCATGACAAGAACAAGAAGGAGAAGAAAGAAAAGAAGGAGAAGAAGATGGTTTTCAAAAAGAAGAAGAAGGGTGGATCCTATGTTGTGACATGGGATAGTGATGCCTCTTCGGATGATGATTCAAGTGATGATGACAAAGCATCCAAGAAAAAGGCACTTGCTAGCATTGCTATCAACAACAAGCCATCACTCTTCGACACTCCTTCATGCTTCATGGCCAAGGGCCACAAGGTACAATATGATGAGAGTGAAAGTGAAAGTGAAAATGAACATGATAGTGATAGTGATGATGAAAATGAATTCACTAATGAACAACTCATGGACATGCTAGAACAAGCCGATTCACTTATTCAATCTAAAAACAAGAAGTGCAAAGAATTGGCCAAGAAGTTAAAAGCTCTTGAGCAATCCTTTGATGAGCTCAATGCTAATCATGAGAGGCTAGTGGAAGCCCATGAAAAGCTTGGCAAAGCTCACACAAAGCTTGAAAAAGCTCACTCCTTGTTATTAGAAGAGAACAAGGAAAAGGTTGTTATATCATGTGATGTGGGCACAACATAGGACTTAATTAAAGAATCACCCAACCTACCTATTGTTGTTGCCACTAACTCTTCTTGTAGGTCTTCATCCACCACCACCAACTCTACCTCTACTTCTAGTGTTAGTGTCACTTGTGATGCTTTATTAAAGGTTGAGAATGAGACTCTCAAGAGAGAGGTGGATGAGCTCACTCACGCCCTAGGCAAGGCCTATGGTGGTGAGGCCCGCTTGCTAAAGTGCTTGGGTAGCCAAAGGTTTTCTCTCAACAAAGAGGGATTAGGCTATACCCCCAAGAAGGGCAAGAAAGCCTTTGCAACTCACAAGCCTAGCTTTGTGAAGAGCAATGGTCGGTATTGCAACAAATGCAAGCAAGTTGGGCACCTAGAGCTTAATTGCAACAAAATTAACAAGAACAAGAAAATTGCTAATGTACCTTACATTCCTTTTGATTCTTGTTATGTGCTTACCAAGGGTGAGAAGGGTGTGCATGCTAAGTTTGTTGGTACACCAATTATGGGTCCAAAGAAGAAGGCCATTTGGGTACCAAAAAGCTTAGTCACTAACCTCCAAGGACCCAAACAAGTATGGGTACCTAAAAAACATTGATTTGTTTTGTAGGTAAACTATAAAGCCGGAGGAAGGCATTGGGTGCTTGATAGTGGGTGCACACAACACATGACCGGTGATTCAAGAATGTTCAATTCAATCAATCCAAATGATGACAATGGTGTTGATAGTATCACATTTGGTGACAATGGCAAAGGCAAGGTCAAAGGGCTTGGCAAAATTGCTATATCCAATGATTTGAGCATTTCCAATGTGCTACTAGTAGAGAGCTTGAACTTCAATTTGCTATCCGTAGCTCAACTTTGTGATCTTGGTTTCAAATGCATATTTGGAGTTGATGATGTAGAGATCATAAGTGTAGATGGCTCAAACTTGATATTCAAAGGCTTTAGATATGAGAATCTATACTTGGTTGATTTCAATGCTAGAGAAGCTCAATTATCAACATACTTGCTCACTAAATCTAGCATGGGTTGGTTATGGCATAGAAGGCTTGGTCATGTTGGAATGAAACAATTGAACAAGTTAGTTAAACATGATCTTGTTAAAGGCTTGAAAGATGTCACATTTGAGAAAGACAAGCTTTGTAGTGCATGTCAAGCCGGAAAACAAGTTGGCAACACTCATCCAAAGAAGAGCATCATGAGTACATGCAAGGCATTTGAGTTGTTGCATATGGATCTATTTGGACCAACCACATACACAAGCATTGGTGGAAACAAATATGGATTTGTGATAGTGGATGATTTCACAAGATACACATGGGTATTCTTTCTTAGTGACAAGAGTGATGCTTTTGCAACCTTCAAATCATTTGTCAAGAGAATACACAATGAGTTTGAAACAACCATCAAGAAAGTGAGAAGTGACAATGGAAGTGAATTCAAGAATACAAGAGTTGATGAGCTTTGTAATGATTTTGGCATTAGGCATCAATTCTCGGCCAAATACACTCCACAATCAAATGGTCTTGTTGAGAGGAAGAATAGAACCTTGATTGACATGGCAAGATCAATGTTGAGTGAGTACAATGTGAGTCATTCTTTTTGGGCCGAAGCAATCAACATGGCTTGCTACTATAGCAACCGACTCTATTGTCACCCAATGATGGAGAAGACTCCATATGAGCTCTTGAATGGTAGAAAGCCTAACATTGCATATTTTCGGGTTTTTGGTTGCAAATGCTATATATTGAAGAAAGGCACTAGATTGAGTAAATTTGAAAAGAAATGTGATGAAGGATTCTTGCTTGGTTACTCAACTACTAGCAAAGCTTATAGAGTTTGGAATTTGGCTAGTGGTACTCTTGAAGAGGTGCATGATGTTGAGTTTGATGAAACCAATGGCTCTCAAGAGGAAGATGAAAATCTAGATGATGTGAGAGGCACTCAATTGGCCGATGCAATGAAGAATATGGATATTGGTGATTTAAGGTCTAGAGAGGTGATAGATGTTGAAGATGACAAAGATCAAGTGCTTCCTACCTCTAATGTGCAAGCTAGTGGCTCTCATGATCAAAATCAAGCTAGTACAAGTGGTACTCAAGTGCAAGATCAACAAGCTAGTACATCATCTCATGATCAACCGAGTGCAAGCAATCAAGTGCAAATACTCCAACCAACAAATATTGCAAGAGATCATCCATTGGATCATATCATAGGTGATATTCAAAGAGGAGTGCAAACTAGATCAAGACTAGCATCATTTTGTGAGCATTTCTCCTTTGTGTCTCACATTGAGCCAAAGAAGATTGATGAAGCATTGAGTGATGTTGATTGGGTTAATGCTATGCATGAAGAGCTTAACAATTTCAAGAGAAATCAAGTATGGGAATTAGTTGAGAGGCCTAGTGATCATAATGTCATTGGTACTAGATGGGTCTTTCGCAACAAACAAGATCAAGATGGGATAGTTGTAAGAAACAAAGCAAGATTGGTAGCACAAGGCTATACTCAAGTTCAAGGTCTTGACTTTGGTGAAACATATGCCCCGGTTGCAAGATTGGAAGCAATTAGGATCTTGTTGGCCTATGCTTGTGCTCATAACATCAAGCTATACCAAATGGATGTGAAGAGTGCATTTCTCGATGGTTATATCAATGAAGAAGTTTATGTTGAGCAACCTCCCGGTTTTGAAGATGACAAGAAACCCAACCATGTTTACAAGCTAAGAAAGGAATTGTATGGTTTGAAGCAAGCACCAAGAGCACGGTATGAAAGATTGAGAGATTTCTTACTCTCTAAAGGTTTCAAGATGGGCAAGGTTGACACCACTCTCTTCACCAAGAAAATTGGCAAAGACTTGTTTGTGTTGCAAATATATGTTGATGATATCATATTTGGATCAACCAACCAAGAATTTTGTGAGGAGTTTGGCAACATGATGGCTAATGAGTTTGAGATGTCAATGATTGGAGAACTTAGTTACTTCCTTGGTCTTCAAATCAAGCAATTGAAGAATGGCACATTTGTGAGTCAAGGCAAATACATAAAAGACATGCTCAAGAAGTTTGGTATGGATGATGCAAAATCAATTAGCACACCAATGGGAACAAATGGAAGCCTAGATAGTGATACAAGTGGAAACATGGTGGATCAAAAGCTATATCGGTCTATGATTGGAAGCCTACTCTATGTGACCGCATCAAGACCGGATGTCGTGTTTAGTGTATGCATGTGTGCAAGATTCCAAGCCTCACCAAGAGAAAGTCATTTGAAAGCAACAAAGAGAATATTGAGGTACTTGAAGCATACACAAAATGTTGGTTTATGGTATCCCAATGGTGCAAAGTTTGAACTTGTTGGATATTCTGATTCGGACTATGCGGGATGCAAAGTTGAGAGAAGAAGCACATCGGGCACATGTCAACTATTAGGAAGATCACTTGTCTCATGGTCATCCAAGAAGCAAAATAGTGTTGCATTATCAACCGCCGAAGCGGAGTACATTGCGGCCGGTAGTTGTTGTGCACAAATTCTATGGATGAAGGCAACATTGAAGGACTTTGGAATCAATTTCAAAGAAGTGCCATTGCTATGTGACAATGAAAGTGACGTGAAACTCACCAACAATCCGGTTCAACACTCAAGAACAAAGCACATAGATGTCCGCCATCACTTCATAAGAGATCACCAACAAAAAGGGGACATTTGCATTGAGAGTATAGGCACCGATGATTGTGGGGGTATAAACCCCTATACCCTTACGGCTAGACTTCAGCCAGGAAGCTTGGCCCACTACGAGACGAGTTCAAGGCTTGATCCGACAGCTCGGAGTTTCGCGCAAGGAAACAAGACGTGGAGATCAAGCAGGATTCTAGTCGGTTAGAATAGGAATTGATATCAAATTATCTATGGCAATTGTAACCGACTAGGATTAGTTTCCAAATCTGTAACCCTGCCCTCCAGACTATATAAGGAGGGGCAAGGGACCCCCCTAGGACATCATATTCTCTCAGCACAAATCAATACAACCAGACGCAGGACGTAGGTATTACGCCAACTCGGCGGCCGAACCTGGATAAAAAGCTTGTCCGTGTCTTGCGTCACCATCGAGTTCGTAGTTTGCGCACCGTCTACCGATAAACTACTACCGTGGGTATACCCCAAGGTAGACTGCCGACTAGCTTTCGTCGACAGTGGCGCGCCAGGTAGGGGGTGTGCGTGCAACTTTTCCGGCGAACAAGATGGTCACGATCCCAGCTTCCGCGACCGTGCCCGAAGGCCTCACGTTCACCGTCGGCCAGATCACGTGGACGACGTGCAGCGGCGGCTTCGCGACCACGGTTCCGAAAGAGATCCAGATCCAATCTGAGGTCACGCCGTCTCCGACCACACGCATGACGGCACCAAGCTCCCGACCACCGTTCCCACTCTACAAGGGAAAGGAGATCGACTGCTCGGACCTCCCCCAAGCGCTCGATCGCGCTGACTCCAAGCTACTCGAAGTCTCCCAACTAATAGATGGAGTTCTGCGCCGGCCCGACCAAGCTGCTCGAGCGGATTTTTCGAAATCCCGCCGGCCAACTCGTGTCGCCACACACGAACGGCTGGGAACGTCCCTGACGATAACCTCAACCCCCTCAGGACGATCCGTCGAGCTCAAAAAGGAAGACTATCCTTGCGGCCTGAACAACTCGGCCTCTGTTTACTCACAGCATGTCCAATCCGTTTTCAGCAAGGCGGGCTGGTCGCCGACAAGGAACAATCGTCACCATGTCAACATGGTGACAATCCGAGAGCTACGGGACGGCCAGGTTTCCAGCACCAACTCAAGCACCGGCTCCGTCCCCACCGAGGTTATAAACACCGAAGACGAGGGCTACGACCTGGATTTTCCTTCACACCCTCCGGGTTTCGACCGATTCCCGATATTCCCCCCCCCCGGCGAGGGGATATTGTGTTCAATGTCAGCGCCGACGAACCGGCTGTTGACGGAGAAACAGATGACCAGAGGCAACTCCGCGAACAGCGTAACGCCGATCGCGCCCGACGGCGTGCGGACGAGCAACAACAGATGCCACCAAGTAACCTCAACGATGCCTTTGACATGGTCGGAGACCAGCCGGTCTACAAAACGCCAAGCGCCAACGTGGCTGTCGCCATGGCCAACCTGGATCGGCTTCCTGACACCCCCGAATGCCAGGGAGTCCGGACCAGCATCCGAGCACACCTGATCGCCGCAATGGGACAGACAGCCACTCTGCTCAAGAGAGTCCAGGACGTCTCTTATACGGAAGCCGCCTCCGACCAGACTAATCGTAGCCGGGCCTCACCCAGCAGGCGTCACCGCAGCCGCTCCCCCGACAACCGTCGAGGGGACTCACGGCGCGACGATGGTGGTCGGGACGCCGATGGCCGCCGCCAGCAGAACCGCGTACGCGGCCAAGAAGAAGAAGATCAACACAGGGATCTCCGCCACAACATCCCTCCCAAAGATGCCCGGGACCGCATCAACAGGCGCGCCGCAGAGAGAGCAGTCCACGAAAACCTGCGCCGCATCGAGTACGATGCGACCCACGGTCCTCCGGGCCTAAGGCAGTTCTCCTCACACCTCCGCCAGGTCATGTGGCCCCGCAATTTCAAGCTCGAAAAACTTAAAAAATACGACGGCAAGGAAAATTCAGAGAACTGGATCACTCTCTATGAAATCGCCGTCCGATCAGCGGCAGGAGATGAGCACGTCATGGCTAACTACTTCCCCGTAGTCCTCGACCAGGCTGGTCATCAGTGGCTTCTCGGCTTGCCCGAGGACTCCTTTGACTCTTGGGAAGAGCTACGACAGGCTTTCATCGACAACTTCATCGCCACATGCGAGCAGCCCGGAAACAAGTATGACCTTGAAAGGATAAGAGACAGGAAGAATGAACCTCTGCGCGATTACATCCGACGATTCTCGGATATGCGCCTCAAAATCCCGAAGATTTCTCATGACGAGGCCATATCAGCCTTTATCAAAGGCTTGCGTTTCCATGAAGCGCTGAGGAACAAGCTGTTGCGTAAGCGCCCATCAACGGTAGCAGAGCTCCTCGCCACGGCTAAAAATTACGCCGATGCTGATGACGCAGAAAAACTAATCCGAGACGACGCGAGAGGCCCCGACCAGCCTTCTCGGCGAGATGACGGTCGTGGTCGCTACGACAACAGAAATCACCGCCGCTCCGACAACCGCGATCACCGAGAGGGTTGGGATCGGCGGCGCGACAGCCGCGACGACTTCAGAGGAAAGCGCCCTCGTGAATACGACCACGAAGTAAATACGGTCAAACGTCCCAACGGACGACGGGACTACCAAGACGACTACAACAAAACGTTGAAGGGACCGTGCCAGCTACACCCAAAGTCTAACCATACCATGGAAGAGTGCCGCGTCCTCAAAAGTACCTATACACGGCGGGCCGCCCAAGAGGACTCCGCCAAGAAAAATAACAAATGCGACGGGCACGACCACGAAGATGATGATGAGGACCAAGACAGGGACCCCCGACACCAATACGTCAGCCCCACCGACGTGGTCCACTCCATTTTCGGGGGCAAGGTCTCCACTGAGTCCAAGCGAGAAAGAAAGCTGTTAAAGAGAGCCTGCCTCAACATAGACAGCACGGACGGGCTGATCGCAGATCCGAAATTTCCCGCGTGGTCCCACAGGGAGATCTCGTTCAGCAGGAAGGACCAGTGGGCCGCTATCCCAGAGCCGGGTCGTTTCCCACTGATTCTTGATCCCTGCATCAATAGCATCAGATTCGAGCGCGTGCTCGTGGACGGGGGAAGCTCCATCGACATCCTCTTCCGCAACAGCCTGCCCGCCCTCAAGATATCACCGGCACAACTAAAACCTTACGACGCCCAATTCTGGGGGGTTTTGCCAGGTCAAAGTTCGGTGCCCCTCGGACAGATAACATTGCCTGTCCAATTCGGCACACCCGATCACTTCCGGACGGAGTTCATCAACTTTGTAGTCGCGGATTTCGACGGGACCTACCACGCCATACTGGGCCGCCCATCGCTGACAAAGTTCATGGCAGTCCCGCACTACTCATACCTAGTCCTTAAGATGCCCACGGAGAAGGGTGTCCTAACCATCAGAGGCAACGTCTACACTGCGTACACCTGCGAAGAAGAAAGCTTCAAGATCACCGAGGCAATTGACCTCTCAATCCGCATGGCGGAAACAGCAAACCAAGCCGCACAGCTGCCTCCCGACCAGCTCCGATTACCTGAGCAGGAGACAGCCAGAAAGAATTCGAAATCCAAGGAGTACAAAGAAGTGCAGCTGGTCAAGGCAACCTCCGAGAAGGCTGTGGAGTTCCTCAATCAAATCATACACAGATTCGGCATCCCGAACAGCATAATCACCGACCTGGGCACTCAGTTTACTGGCACCACTTTTTGGGATTTCTGCGATGACAGAGGCATAGTCATAAAATATGTGTCAGTGGCACATCCACGTGCCAACGGTCAAGTTGAACGTGCTAACAGAATGATCGTTGACGCCCTAAAGAAAAGGTTGTACACCGAAAACGACAGAGCACCCGGTCGATGGATGAAAGAATTGCCGGCAGTGGTCTGGGGCCTCCGAACTCAGACCAGTCGAAACACAGGGGTGTCTCCCTACTTCATGGTGTACGGTGCAGAGGCGGTCTCGCCGTCTGACATACACTTCGGATCTCCTAGAATCGAGCACTTCGACCAGGCGACCGCCGACAACGCCAGAGAACTCGAAATCAATTGCATGGAGGAAAAGCGTTTAGTTTCGTGTCTCCGAACAGCAAAATATCTCGCAGCAGTCAGGCGATACTACAACAGGAATGTCAAGGACCGTTCTTTCGTGGTCGGCGATCTGGTGCTTCGATGGAAAACAAGCCAGGAGGGAATGCACAAGCTATCCACTCCCTGGGAAGGACCCTTCGTGGTGACCGAGGTCACACGACCTACGTCCTACAGATTGGCATACCCAGACGGAACACGAGTGCCTAACTCTTGGCACATCGACAAACTGCGACGTTTCTATCCATAAAGTTTTAATGACTTTCTTTTGTAAGTATCTTATAATTTTTGATAATGAAATTCTCTATTTTTGGCCCATACCTTGTCACACACAGCACTCGGCAAAACTCCTGCAACGGATGCTCTTAGCGACAACCAAGACACATACGGTGACACGTCACTCAGATATTCTTACAGCGCTCAAAACAACAGTCATGACAAAAAGCAAACTTTATTACAAACTTTACATACAAAGTTTACAATAAATACCCTGACGGGCAGACACTAGTCTATTCCTACAGACTACTTTATTGGCCTAGCTGCTCGGGCTGATCATCCGCCTGGCCCTGCTGCCCGGACGAAGGGGTCGGGGCCACCGGCGCCTGGCTGGTCGAGACCGCAGGCGTCGACCGCCCATCTCCCGCAACGGACGCGCCCGACAACTCCCTGGCCGACCTATCTGAACTCGGCTGGTCTGGAGGAGTGGCCGTTCCGCACAGATTGATGTCGCCGATCACTGTCGACGACAAGTCCAGCAGATTACCCCGAAGTTCGTCCGCTTCCTGTGGGCCGACTTCCTTCGGGTACCCCTTCTCCAGCCTGCTCAAGTCGACCAGGGGGTAGTGGGCGCGCACCATGCTGAGGACGTGCGCGCCGGCAAACTCCCCGGCGTCCTTCACAAACTGCTGGAGCCAGTCCCACGCCCGTTGCGCCTTCTCGACCGGGGTCAACTGCGGCGCGCGGGGCTGGCTCTCCGGGAGCTCGGGACTGATCAGGTCTAGGACCGGGGACACTCCTTTCCAGATCCTGCAACAGTTGACCTTCCAGGAGTCCCGGTCCTTGATCAGATCATCCAGGTGCTTTTTGGTATTCACCTTGAGCACTGCAAACGAAACGAAGCGTTACTTTCGGCATATCAGACAAACAAAGGGGCAGGCAGCAACCAACAAGGCGGCACCCATTACCAGAAAGCTCCCGGTCTTTTCGACCCAATTCCTCTTCTGCTCGCCGCCCGGACTCCAGCGCACCGGCGAGCTGTTGGCTGAGCTGCTCCTTCTCTTGTCGGAGGCTCGCCACCTCCTCCTCCAAGTCTGCGTGAATCCTAAACTGGTCAGCAAAGCAAACTATACAAGTACGCGAAGCTGCTCGGAGCGTGTGACTAACCTTCTTGCAGCCGGTACTGGTCGGCCAAACGACGAGCGAGGTCGAGACGACGCTCCTTTTCGGCACTCATCTCGACCACCTTCTCCCCGACCTCCGCCCGCAACCGGTCTACCTCCGCGGCAAGGGCCTTGTTCTCGGCCATGACGCCTTCTATCTGGTCAAAGCACCGTTTCCGGTACTTCGCCGTTTTCATTACGTCCTACAAAGCAAGCATATAACGACCATGCAAGACAAGGCAAAAGAATGCGCAGCAGTACAAAAAGCCGCTTACCTTGACTTCGTCGACGAGGCGCTTGGCCGCGCGCTCCACCCTGGCGGCCTCTTCGGTCTCGGCGAGCTCCTCATGCCCGATAAAGTGATCCCCGCGTTGGCGCCACACATACACGTGTTGGCGGCCATCACGGGGACGACCCTCGATCTCTTCCACCTCGTCATCGGAGGCCGCCCGGGTTTCCTCCTCCTGTGCTGCGTCACCCCCGGTGGTGGTCCCAGGTATTACTGGCCCTTGGACCAGACCTGGGGAGCCCGCAGCCGAAGAGGCTCCTGCTCGGGGCGGCGGGGGGACTTCACTCCCCCCGGCAGGAGGAGCGGTCGGAGATCTTCCCTTCTCCGAGGAGTCAGTTGGGGGAGCCTCTCCAGCCCTGGTCGGGCTGCTTGTTGTAGTCGGCGCCGCGCTCGGGAGCCCCTCAGTGCTCCCAGGCGCGACTGCAGCTGTTGGCTGCTCTGTGGTCTGGGGGGCCGCATCCCCAGAACCGCGGGCAGGCTCGCCCGTTCCCTGGCTGGCAGTTTGGCCAGGGTCGACATCCGATGCCGCACTACAGGAACAAAAGTTAAAAAAAAAGAGGAGTCCAAAATATGTAAGTCGAACACTTACAGGTCTGACCGACGGTGGGTCGCGGTGAACCTCCTCCTCGCCCGGCCGGTCGGCACCTGTGCCCCCATCTCGACAACTTGCGGGGCAGCGGCGCCGCTGGCCACTCGATCAGTGGCGACCGGCGCAGTGTCTGGGCGGCTCCGAGGCCGTCGGACCAACGACGGCGCAGCCTCCTCGTCGTCGTCGTCGTCGTCGACGATCCGCACGAGCCGACGACGCTTCGGTGCTTGGCTGCTCTCCGCCGGTAGATCTGCCGGCAGCTCCGGTGTCGGCAAGGGATCTGCCGGCAATGGCCTTTTCCCCGCTACCCTCTCCTCGGAGGTCGGGACGGGGCGGGCTTGGTCTTCCTCACTACTGGTATAATGAGTACACCGAGCAGCGTCCTCCTCTGGCGGGACCTCTCCCGCAGGATTTTCCATCCCCGGTGCCAGTGATACATACACTGTGCACCGGTCGACATCGCCGACCTGCAAAAGCAACAGAGATGAGTCAACTGCAGACGATATACGAATGATCAAACAGAATCTGCTACATACCTTTGGTGCTGGTCGTCCTAACTTGAAGGCTTGCACCCGATCACTGCCACGGATGAAGCCCCCATCCGCGAAGTTAAACAGCTCGTTCAACAGCTATTGTACCTCCGCTTTCTCCAAGATCTCCGACCGCATCCTGGTCGGGTCTGCGCTTCCGGCATACTCGTACGCCGAGTGCACCCTCTTCTGGCAGGGCATCACCCGGCGGCAAATGAAGTTGCCGACCACGCCAAGCCCGTCTAGGCGCGACCAGTCGATCAGCTTCATGAGATCCGCCACTGGACCGTCGAACTCCGGGCGGTCGGTCCAGCTCGTCCTCTTCTCAGGAATGTATCCCACGTCGCAGAACGTGGAGCTGCCCGGTTCCTCCCTGATGTAGAACCACTTCCTGTACCATTCGGTCAAGGAAGTGTTCCATGGGCAGTGCAGGTAGCGATTCTTCATCCCATCACGAAGGTTGAGGTATACTCCACCTGCAACCTTGGAGCCTCCAACTGCTCCCTTCTTCCTCAAGCAGAAAAGATACCGGAAAAGATTGAAGTGCGGCTCTATGCCAACATAGGCCTCGCACAGGTGGATGAAGGTGGAAATAAGGAGAATTGAGTTCGGGTGCAGATTGCAAATCCCGATCTCATAGTACAAAAGAAGACCTTGAAGAAAAGGATGAACAGGAACACCAAAGCCTCTCTTAACGAAATCTTCAAAAACGACGATCTCACCGGCGCGAGGGTCGGGGTAGCTCTCCCCCTCCGGTGCCCTCCAGCCGCCGAGCTCTGCGCCGTGCAGAAGCCCCATATCGACGAGGTCACCAAGAGATTTTGTGGTGCTGCGAGACTTCTTCCACTCCTTGGCCATCAGTTCGGCCCTCTTCCTGGAGTCGCTCTTCGCCATTAGAGGTGCGAATGTGGGCTGGAGTTAGGAAGATGCAGGAGATTGGAGAAGATGAGAGCGGAAGGTTTGAAGGCAATGGCAGGCGAAGCGGTACAGGCGGACCTATTAGGCCCTTATAAACCCGCGACTCCACCTCTCCCACTTCCTGTATTCTCGGGAAGTGGGCAGGCCATGCGGCGGACGCGGCGTTTCGGTTTACAATGATTATAGACAATTAATGCGGCGGAGTTTTCGTACCAATTGATGGTTTCCTTTTCTCAAACCATGCAAAGAGCGGTTGTACAGTTGCCAGGTGCAACTTTTCATGCATCCGTCTGACATATCGTCAGGAGACCTCGTCACGTCAACTTTAACTGGAAAGATCTTTTCAAAAGTAAGAAGACACATACGCCAGTGAGTCAACAATCCGGGGACTGCACCGACCACCGAGCACTCGACGCTCGGGGACTGGTCGCCCAGTCTATCAGCTCGGAACTTCAAGGACTGCACCGACCACCGAGCACTCGACGCTCGGGGACTGGTCGCCCAGTCTATCAACTCAGAACTTCAAGGACTGCACCGACCACCGAGCACTCGACGCTCGGGGACTGGTCGCCCAGTCTATCAGCTCGGAACTTCAATGACTGCACCGACCACCGAGCACTCGACGCTCGGGGACTGGTCGCTCAGTCTATCAGCTCAAAGCTTTAAAGCATGCACCGACCACTGAGCACTCGACGCTCGGGGACTGGTCGTACAGTATAGCAACATATAATTCCAAGAAGCACACTAAGTGCTTGGGGACCGGTCGATTGGTCTTTTCAATTGCAGGCGAGCATGACATGCTCGGGGACTGGTAAATTCACTTTAGACCTTGCTACAAGGCTCATAATTCGCCTTCCAGCAAGCTCGGGGACTACATCGGTACGATGCATCTAGCGATGCATCTCAGTCTCAAAACTACTTTGGGGAATTTTCTTTTGACCCTGGCACCACGTGCCTACGTCACCTACTACCAGGCTCGGGGACTAAGTGGGCACACTTCACCTAGCGGTGAATTTGCTTGCTTTTTTGATGCTTTTACCTTTCAAAAAGGTAAAGTGGGCACACTTCACCAGGAAAGAATTTTTTTTTAAGAGCACCATGCATTCTTCGAACAACCTGCTTCTTCGATGTCAATGTTGATCAACTGTCTTTCGAGTTGGTCAAGGAACCGTTGCAACTGTTTGGGCGATCTTCCCACTTATTGAAGACGCCAAGCCTCGCTGATCGAAGAAGCTCAAGACGGCGTGTTGCATCACAATACATGGTGCTCGGGGACTAGCTGTGGTGGTATAAACCCCTATACCCTTACGGCTAGACTTCAGCCAGGAAGCTTGGCCCACTACGAGACGAGTTCAAGGCTTGATCCGACAGCTCGGAGTTTCGCGCAAGGAAACAAGACGTGGAGATCAAGCAGGATTCTAGTCGGTTAGAATAGGAATTGATATCGAATTATCTATGGCAATTGTAACCGACTAGGATTAGTTTCCAGATCTGTAACCCTGCCCTCCAGACTATATAAGGAGGGGCAAGGGACCCCCCTAGGACATCATATTCTCTCAGCACAAATCAATACAACCAGACGCAGGACGTAGGTATTACGCCAACTCGGCGGCCGAACCTGGATAAAAAGCTTGTCCGTGTCTTGCGTCACCATCGAGTTCGTAGTTTGCGCACCGTCTACCGATAAACTACTACCGTGGGTATACCCCAAGGTAGACTGCCGACTAGCTTTCGTCGACAATGATCAACTTGCCGATATATTCACCAAGCCACTTGATGAGAAGAGGTTTTGCAAGCTAAGGAATGAATTGAACATACTTGACTTCTCAAATATGTGTTGATGCACCCCCACTATATGACGTGCCTCTCCTTCGAGCAAAGCAAGGTAAAATTGTTTGACATGTCATCCATCCTATGCTAAGGACTTGTGTAGTGCATTTAGTCATTCCTTACATGTCTTAGGATCATTCATGAAAATCAAATGAATTTGATGCTTATATGGTACCACTATTGCCTCTATGCTTGATTTGATCTAGTGGTAGCATATGACATGTTTGTGGGCTTGCAATCCTAGTGTTTGATCTAGAATATGAGCTATAAGTGTTTAACTCAACATGGTGCAAGATAACCCTTATTTGGAGGTGTGAAGAAGCTTGTCCTTGGATCAAACCGAGTTAAATATCTTAGGCAAGTAATCTAGATTGAACTAATTTGTAAAATGATCTCACTTCATGTGGTTTCACACTAACCTATCTAAAATTTGAGCTCACCTTTTGTGGTCTTTGATGACAAAGGGGGAGAAAATTTTCCAAAGATTTAAGATAGGAGAGTAACATGATAAAAGAAGGGGATCAATTAAAATTTTGAAGCACACAAGTAGGGGGAGCAAGCTCATAGTTGCATTTGTATGTGCATCACATATGGTTGCTTGCATTTGCATTAGCTTTAGAAGCTTTCTCTCCGATGCCTTGCTTGTGTGGTGTATGCTAGTTATAGGTTTGAATGATTAAATGAAGAACTAGCATGCATAGGTAGTGTAACTAGACTTTTAGTTATTTCACAAGTGGTACTAGAACCTTGTTTATAATGTTGATCTCACGGGGTGCTCTAGTTTTGTGAATGTCTAGTTACTAATGGTGCTAAGGATGGTGTATATTGGCAACTCCGATTGGTATCACGCTTCAAAGGTCCATTCTTTACACCTTAGCACCATTTGGTAGAAATTGACTCCTATATTTCCTATTCAAGCATATGTGCAAGCTTTCAAATCCAAACTCTTAGCACATATGTAGGGGGAGCAATTGCTACCAATTTGGGTTTATGAAACTTGTCCATAACCTTTGCACATGGTAAAATGCTTGGGCAATCATTTGGTAGAAATTGACTCCTATATTTCCTATTCAAGCATATGTGCAAGCTTTCAAATCCAAACTCTTAGCACATATGTAGGGGGAGCAATTGCTACCAATTTGGGTTTATGAAACTTGTCCATAACCTTTGCACATGGTAAAATGCTTGGGCAAGCAACATGAATCCAAGAAAATTTTATTGAAAATCTTTGTAAAAAGGGTTGTCATCAATTACCAAAAAGGGGGAGATTGAAAGCCCTAGTTTGGTTTTGGATAATTGATGAAACCCTAGTACTAACCTCTATGCTAAGTGTGTGTAGACTTGATGAGGTTGGTACATGCCAAGTGATGGAGCAAGTAATAATCATGGTGATGATGGTGATGACCACAAGATGATCAAGTGCTCAACTTGGAAAAGAAGAAAGAGAAAAACAAAACCCTTTGGAGATCAAGGCAAAGGTATTGCTTAGGGTTTTGGTTTTGGTGATCAAGACACCATAGAGGGTGTGATCACATTTAGGATAGATAGCCGTACTATAAAGAGGGGAATTCTTTGGCTAAGCGGTTATCAAGTGCCACTAGGTGTCATTGTTCATGTGCATGCATTTAGAACCTAGTGAGCTAACTTAACTCCTTCAAAGAAAATGATTGTGAAAATGCTAACACACGTGCACATGTTGGTTCACACGTTGTGGTGTTGGCACACTTTGAGAAGGGAGTTGAAGTTTGAAGGGTAGAGAGAGGATGGGAAAATGCTAACACATGTGTGTCATATGGAATCTTGCTTCGGTCCATTTGTAGACATTGTAAGTTTTAGTGCAAGATAGATGCACAGTTTGCGCCTAATGCACCATAGTCTAAGAAACCATTTTGTACGCACTATTTGGTACTCCTGGGTGAAGAGGCTCAAGTGGAAGCATGGTTCAGTCAGTTTGGAGATAGTGCTAATCCTTATGCAAGGTAGGTGCATGGTTTGCATGGGACATACCATATGCTTGGAAATCAATTTGGATGCACCCGATGGCACTCCTTGATGACGTGTGTCGTACGGAATCTCGCTTCGGTCCATTTGGAGACATTGTTAGTTTCGGTGCAAGATAGGTGCACAGTTTGCACCTAATGCACCATAGTCTAAGAAACCATTTTGGACGCACTTGTTGGTACTCCTAGGTGAAGGGGCTCAAGTGGATGCTCGGTTCGGTCTGTTTGGAGATAGTGCTAATCTTGATGCAAGATAGGTGCATGGTTTGCATGGAACATACCAAATGCTTGGAAATCAGTCTGGACGCACATGATGGAACTGCTAGATGACGTGTGTCATACAAAATCTTGCTTCGGTCTGTTTGGAGACAGTGTTAGTTTCGGTGCAAGATAGGTGCAAGGTTTGCACATAGTGCAGCATAGGCTAAGAAACCATTTTGGACACACCCGATGGTACTCCTAGGTAAAAAGCTCAAGTGAAAGCTCGGTTTGGTTTATTTCGAGAGTGCTAATCTTGATGCAAGATAGATGCACGGTCTGCATGGAACGTACCATTTGCTTACAAATTAATTTGGACACCCGATAGAACTCCTTGATGATGTGTGTCATATGGAATCTCGCTTTGGTGTGCTTAGAGACAGTATTAGTTTTGGTGCAAGATATGTGCACGGTTTGCGCCTAATGCACCAAAGTCTAAGAAACCATTTTGGAAGCACCTGTTGGTACTCCTAGGTGAAGAGGCTCAAGTGGAGGCTCGGTTCGGTCTGTTTCGAGATAGTGCTAATCTTGATGCAAGATAGGTGCACGATTTGCATGGAACATACCATATGCTCAAAAATCAATTTGGACGCACCAGATGGAACTCCTACATGACATGTGTCATATGAAATCTCACTTCGGTCCATTTAGAGACACTGTTAGTTTTGGTGCAAGTAGGTGCAGGGTTTGCACCTAATGCACTATAGGATAAGAAACTATTTTGGACACACCCGATGGTACTCCTATGTCAAGGGGCTCAAGTGAAATCTCAGTATGGTCTGTTTGGAGATAGTGCTAATCTGGATGCAAGATAGATGCGCGGTTTGCATGGAACATACGATATGCTTAGAAATCAATTAGGACGCACCTGATATAACTTCTTGATGATGTGTGTCATATGGAATCTTGCTTCGATTCGTTTAGAGACAGTGTTAGTTTTGGTAGAAGATATGTGCATAGTTTACGCCTAATGCACCATAGGCTAAGAAACCATTTTAGACGCACCTAATGGTACTCGTAGTTCAAGAGGCTCAAGTGGAGGCTTGATTTGGTATGTTCAGATATAGTGGTAATGTTGATGCAAGATAGTTGCACAGTTTGCATGGAATGTACCATATGTTAAGAAATTAATTTGGATGCACCCAGTGGAACTCCTAGATGATGTGTGTCATATGGAATCTCGCTTCGGTCTGTTTGGAGACAATGTTAGTTTTGGTGCAAGATAGGTGCATAGTTTATGCCTATTGCACCATAGTCTAAGAAACCATTTTTGACACACCTGTTTGTACTCCTAGATGAAGAGGCTCAAGTGGAAGCTCGGTTCGGTCTGTTTGGAGATAGTGCTAATCTTGATGCAAGATAGGTGCACGGTTTGCAGGGAACATACCATATGCTTGGAAATCAATTTGGATGCACCCGATGGAACTCCTTGATGCGCGCGGTTTGGCAAAGATGCACCAGGAATAAGATCAATTTGGTGCTCAATCCCGCGTATAGGTAGCAGCCCATCCGGTATCTCACTTGGAAAAACATCAGCATACTCCTGCAAAATGTTATGAACAGCAGGGGCAAAGAATGCAGCATATCTTCAATTGAAATCAAAACACCCTTACATACCAAAGCATGAGCAATAGATGTGAAAGAAACTAGTTCATTAACATCAGATTTAGTAGCAAGCATGCAAAGTCCATTTAATCTTATCTCATCTTTGTTATTTCCATTGGTATCTGCATTGTTCATAATTTTAGCCTTGGTAATTTTAGCAACTTCATCACGTATGATAGCTTCGAGAGACATAGGTAGCAAAACAATTTTCCTATCATGGTGCATAAATGAATACTGAATTGATCTACCATGATGTATACATTCCTTATAAAATTGCCATGGTCTACCTAGCAGAATATTACAAGCTTCCATAGGTACAACATCACATTCAATAACATCATGGTATGAACCAATAGTAAAATTAACTCGCACCAGTTTTGTTACCTTGGCCTTACCACTGTTGTTTAGCCACCGAATGTGATATGGATGTGGATGTGGTTTGGTGGTAAGTGCAAGCTTCTCCACCATGTCGCTGCTAGCCAAGTTGTTGCAGCTACCTCTGAAAGCCCTAGTTTGGTTTTGGATAATTGATGAAACCCTAGTACTAACCTCTATGCTAAGTGTGTGTAGACTTGATGAGGTTAGTACAAGCAAAGTGATGGAGCAAGTAATAATCATGGTGATGATGGTGATGACCACAAGATGATCAAGTGCTCAACTTGGAAAAGAAGAAAGAGAAAAACAAAACCCTTTGGAGATCAAGGCAAAGGTATTGCTTAGGGTTTTGGTTTTGGTGATCAAGACACCATAGAGGGTGTGATCACATTTAGGATAGATAGCCGTACTATAAAGAGGGGAATTCTTTGGCTAAGCGGTTATCAAGTGCCACTAGGTGTCATTGTTCATGTGCATGCATTTAGAACCTAGTGAGCTAACTTAACTCCTTCAAAGAAAATGATTGTGAAAATGCTAACACACGTGCACATGTTGGTTCACACGTTGTGGTGTTGGCACACTTTGAGAAGGGAGTTGAAGTTTGAAGGGTAGAGAGAGGATGGGTTCCTCTCTCCCTCCCGCCGAGCTTGCGAGGCAGGATTCGGCGCTTTTCGAGAAAATGAAGTGCATATTTTCTATTGCGCCGGTGGGAAATTTGGAGAAGTCGCGGGAGTGTTTTTCACCGAGAAACACTCACCGGACGCTGGCTTCTGGAGCACCGGACGCTGCGTCCGAGCGTCCGGTGTGCAGGCGTTTTGCGACCCTCTCTGCGCATGGGTCCGGTGAGCACCGGACGCTCAGGGTGCGTCCGGTGGCTTGCGTCCGGTGACCCTGCGAGTTTGCGGAGCTCTCTGCGCATGAGTCCGGTGTGCACCGGACGCGTCCGGTGCCAACCTGCTCAGCGTCCGGTGCTCTGCAGGTTACCGTTAGACTCTGACACGCGGCTGACGTTAGAGCACCGGACGCTGGTGTTGAGCGTCCGGTGCCCCTTTAAGAGCGTCCGGTGACCCCGTATTTCGCCCAGTGAAAGAGCCAACGGCTCTATTTGCTTGAGGGGCTATAAATACGTGTTTGGCCGGCTTAGGGCTCACACTCTTGGCATTCTTGACTACTAGACATCCTTGTGAGCCTAAGCAAACACCTCCCACTCATCTCCCTCATAGATTAAACATCTTTGTGAGATTGGGAGTGATTCCAAGTGCATTTGCTTGAGTGATTGCATCTAGTGGCACTTGGGGATCGTTTTAGCTGCGGTTTTCTTGTTACTCTTGGTGGTTGCCGCCACCTAGACGGCTTGGAGCAGCGGAGGAGGATAGGCACGAGTTGGTGATTGTTCGTGGCCATCTCCCGGTGATTGTGAGGGGTCTTGTACCTTCCCCGGTGGAGAGCCGAAAGGTAACTCTAGTGGATTGCTCGTGTCATTGAGTTACCTCACTTGTGGGTAGGTTCTTGTGGTGTCCTAGTGAGGACGAGGTTCGTGCTACACCTCTTAGCCACCGAACCACCAAGTGTTGGTCGACACAACGGGGACGTAGCGTGCCGGCAAGCACGTGAACCTCGGGAGAAAAATTGGTGTCTCAATTGTGTTTGATTGGCATTCTTCCGGTGCTTGATTGTTTATATTGGTGATTGGTTCATCCCCTACACAGCGGTATAAATATCTCATCTTATCTTTACTTACTGCAAACTAGTGTAATTACTTTAGTTGCTTACTTTGACTTGTGTAGCTTAGTTCTCTAGTGTAACTTGTAGAGACTTAGTTCTTGTGTGCATAGAGATCTTAGCAACTAGAATTGATTGGGTAGGTGGCTTGCAAACACCCCTTTAGAGCTAGAGCAAAAAGCTTCGCTTTGTTATTTACTAACCTTTTGCTCTAGTGAGTTTGTAGAATTTTTAAATAGGCTATTCACCCCCCCCCTCTAGCCATCCTTTCAACCTCCAGCAATAATCAAACGACAAGAACACTCTTTAATAACACACTTTGTTTGGAACAATGTATGCTGCTGATTCTACTCTGCCTTCTCTGCTTGAGCACTAAGCACACGCTGCACAATAAGACTCTCATAATGCTCTGCATTCTCTGCAACTATCTGCTCTTCTGTTGCTTCATCCCTACCTGTATCATCAGCAGCAAGCAAAGCACATGTATCATCATCAAAATCACTAGCAGAGCAATACCCACCATCAGCGTTGACCACCAAAACACGCTTGTTTGCACAATCTCGCTGTACGTGCCCATAGCCCTTGCATCGATGACACTGAACATCTCTTGTTCTTCCCGTGGGATTAACTGAGGAGGCACTAGCAATTGGTCTCTCAGCTGATTTGGTTGTTGTATTTGTGGAAGAATCACGTGGTTTGTCGCTGTAAGAAGGTGGTGGAGCTATTGATCGGCTTGATGGAAGAGGTACACCACCCAACAATGTAGCAGATGTGCATTGTTGCCAGGATTTCCCTGTAGAATTGTTAGATTTGGCACTAGAACGTCGTCCCTGCACTTCCCTCTCAGCTTTACAAGCAAGATGAAACAAACAGGTTACGTTAGTATAATCTTTATAAGCGATAATGTCCTAGATTTCACGATTTAACCCGCCCAAAAATCTAGCCATAGCAGGTTCTTCTTCCTCCTAAATTACATCGCAGCATACCCATTTGTAATTCCTGATAATATTCTTCTACACTTTTAGCACCTTGTCTCAATTGCTGCAACTTATTAATCATGTCATGAGCATAGTAAGAAGGAACAAATCTATCCCTCATGACTCGTTTCAATGCATTCCAAGTTCTAGGTATGTTATTAGGATTTTTCTTGCCATGTTCTGTCCACCAAATGGAAGCAAAATCGGTGAACTCACTAGTAGCAGCCCTAACACGTGTATCCTCAGGGAATTCATGACATGTAAACTTTTGGTCAACAACAATCTCCCAAGTAATGTATGCATCAGGGTCATATTTACCATCAAAAGGAGGTATTTTTAAATTTAATCTTACTGAAAGCATCATTATTATTGTGTACCTCGCGTCGATGGTGGCCACCCATACCTCTACGGGTGTGATGTAGGCGACGTCGATGATAAGTGTCTTGATCATCTCGTTCAGTATCAGCAGTTAATCATCATCATAATTGCCATCCACTCGGTCTTCCTCCTTGTTTTCTTCCTTATGCTTCTCTTTATCCATTGTGTGGAAGTCATCA
Source organism: Sorghum bicolor (assembly GCF_000003195.3). Classification (NCBI taxonomy): domain Eukaryota; kingdom Viridiplantae; phylum Streptophyta; class Magnoliopsida; order Poales; family Poaceae; genus Sorghum; species Sorghum bicolor. The sequence continues at coordinate 95,584 of NW_018396427.1, read as the reverse complement.
AAGCGTTTGAGAAGAGCAGCAAGACTTTTATCCATAATAGCAATAGATGCCTCCATCTTCGTAATCTTGTTGTTTGTGGCAATCTGCTGTCCTCCAACTGCCCAAGCTTGTCATTCGTCACCTTCAAGTCGTCATCAAGCCCCTCTATGTGTAGCCTCACTTGCCTTTCAAAATGTTGTATGATGCCCTTAGTGCGAGGTGAGTGCGGAATTTTGTTGGCATCCTCTGTCTCTGACATGGTTTGAAAAAAATACAGTGGAAACAAGAAAAACCGGTGAAGAAATAAAAACCCTACAGCTATTAGGATGTGGCTACTGTAAGACGCTCTCTATCAACATGTCTAACAAGTTCATACCAATTCTTACCTTGCTCAACAGGAGGGATTGGCTACCAACAAATCCACAGCAATAGACGAAGTGTATCGGTGCCGCAGCAACAAGACCTATCAAGCTGTAGAATATGTGGAGCTATATGTGGGCTGAAACAAGGATCAAACTAGCACCACGTTAGTTATAAAACCAAGTTGAATAAACGCTCAATGGTGGTACTGTGCGGGGCCTAGACCGTGCTAGAGACGTGAGCCTGGACACAAAGAAAAAACACAGCACACCACCGGAAACAAAATGAGCAGCCCTACTGGAAACAAAAGGAACAACAATCCCCTTTTCTTTTTGATTTTTTTCTTTTTTTTCTTTCTTTCTTTTTGTTCTTTCTTTTTCCTTTCTTTTTTTTCTTTCTCTTTTCTTTTTTCGGGAAACCTCAAAACCTGATTATATAAACAAAAGAGTACAAAATATCACTTCACACTCTCACCCTCTCACTAGAGTAAGGCTGAACCTCAAAATTCAATATGTCTAGCACAAGTATGAAGTGTTATCTTTCCTTTTGGATCATGTTGATGGAAACGCAGAATAGACCAACAAGTGGCTGCATCTATTATCAAGATCTACTCAAATTCCAACCCACAATAGATTGGACACAGCTGTGACAAGATGGTGACAAGAACTCGAAACTCTAAAGGACTAAACTAAAACCAACACTAGACACGACCGAAGCAAACACTCATTCAACCAGCCCTAACTAAGTAGTACTAGCCACGGCACAAAGGATTTATAGGATTATGGAAAACAAATCTGCTATATTTTTTGGCTTTTTTTGGACTATAGGAAAAACAACACGAAGAATTGGAAATCTCTCACCGATAAACCTTGCTCTGATTACCAACTGATGTGAACCCGCTAGGGTTTTCGCCCGATCTTTCGATGAGAGGCGCTGGATAACTCGATTGGTGAATGGAGATGACGTTCATGGCCCGACTATAGCCTTCCAAGCGCCTTAGCAACCGATACACCGCCTCCAATGGCTGTCATGATCTTGTGGAGCGCAACACCCGGCCACTAGGGCACTCGTCCTGCAAGCAATCGAAGAACCAGCAAGAACAAGTAGAACAAGTACTAAATTACTAGATGTAAATGAAGGTTTCAAACTCAATCTCCAATGAAGTGGGGTTCCAAAAACAAGAAGACAGGTGGCTGGATCAGCACGCGCGTTTACAAAGAAGTAGCGAAGGCTAAACTTTATCTAATCAAAACCCAGTTGCTCATGGCCGCTCTAAATGCAAATAAACAGAGGAGAGGACAACCAAAGGGGTGCTAGAGTCGTCCTCCAACCATAGGACGCGTCCCTAATGGACTCAACTTGATACATGGGCCATTGGTCCAAAATAGGATGACACAGCACCAAAACAGAAAAAGGTGTTGGCACAAAAACAAGAACTGCGCTCGACTCATAAGCTGCATAGATATTTGGTTGGACCTATTGGAAAGTAGATTTCATAAGCTTTCCAACAAGTATAGGAACGTCTCAGTTGGAGTCCATATACCGCCGTGGTGACCCATACAAGTTGGAGTTATTTTCCAGTCCGAATCCAACTCCCAAAACGTGTTGGGTTTGGACTCTTTGTTTCCTTGCTTTAGAAGCGACGTGGTAGCTTGATAGAGGATGTTGTGGAGGCTTGGACCTGATCTCCAATCACCTTTGTTAAGTTATCACTCTTTCCGTATGCAATCAGCCCTTGAGTTGGTGTTGACTCGCATTCTGAATGTAGTTGAACCTTCCCTTGTTGATCTTGTCCATTATTCCTGAGCAACACGAAAGTGCACATATCTCCATTGTCTAAATATGATTGACAAGAATTTAAAATTGAACTTACTTGAAGGTTGAGATGATGGGCACGAGCACGAGTAAGAGGGCCAACTGGTGTAGGTGCGGATATATCGATGGTGTTGATGTCCTCATCACGTGCACATATCTTCTACCAGAACTAACACTGTCTCTAAACGAACCGAAGCAAGATTCCATATGACACACATCATCAAGGAGTTATATCAGGTGCGTCCTAATTGATTTCTGAGCATATCATATGTTCCATGCAAACCGTGCCTCTATCTTGCATCAAGATTAGCACTATCTTCAAACAGACCAAACCGAGCTTTCACTTGAGCCCCTTGACCCAGGAGTACCATTATAACACTCCAAATTTTTGAATTTCAAATTTAGTTTAAATTTGATTTAATTTTTGGCTTAGTTTGAATTTTTGGGAATTATTAAATAATTTACAAAAATAAATAAAATGAAATATAAGGTAGAAACGTGTTTGACTGCATTCATGTTGCTGCATTGTTTTTGCTTGATTTATTTTATGCTTGGTTGCGCTTGGTTTTTGTTTTGAAACAAGAAAGAAAATAGAAGAAATTGTATTCTGTTTTTTAAAAAATAAAAGGGGCAGCGCCCTTCTGGGCCGGTCTCCCCTTCTCCCCAGCCCAGCCTCGAACCGCGGCCCAGCAGCGGCCCAGCTCGCGCAGCGCAGCAGCCCGCTCGCCCGCTGACCGGTGGGCCCCGCAGGTGGGACCCACCTGTCATCCCCAAGCTCCGTCCGAATCGGACGGGAGCAACCGCCGCGCCGCCACTCGGTTTCCGAGCCGCGCGCACCCCGAGGTTCGCCTCTGGCTATAAATAGCCTAAGCCCTCGCCGCACGCGCCCCTAGAAACCCTAGCCGCCGCAAAACCCTAGCTCTAGCCCTTCTCGCCGAGCTCGCGCCGCCGCCGTCAAACCCGCCGCCGTCGAGCTTCTCTTCGCCGCCGTTGTTTCGCGGAGGTAAGCCCTCCATCGCGCTCACCGCGTCAAGCAGACCCCGCGCGTGCCTTCGGCGCGTTCTCCCGTGCGCCGAAACGCCGTCCCGGCGAGCTCCGGCCCGCGGCCATGGCGCACCGCCGCGGCCGGCCGTCCTCGCCGCCCTGCCTCGCTCGCTCCGGTGCGCGGTCGACCGTGGACCGCGGCCTGCTGCCCCGCGCGGCCGGTCCACCGTGGAACCTGCCCACGCCGCTCTCCGCCCTGGCCCCGGTCCACCATGGACCGGTGGACCACCGCCGCGCCCCGGTCCACAGCCCGCGCCATGGACGCGGCCACTCCCGCGCCGCCACGTGGCCAGACCGGCCACGGCCCCCCGCGCGCCCCTGCTGCTTTTGCAAAGAAGCCCTCGGGTTTATTTAAAATTAACCCGCAGTCCTGCTCAGTTTAAAATAAATAGAAATATGCCCCTGGTTTTTGCAGAATAGCCCCCGTAGCCGTTGGTTTTTATAGTTTTAACCCAAAATGCGTTTTAATTCAGTTTTAATTCGTTTTAATTACGAAAAATAGTTCAGTTTATCTACAGATCTGCCATCCAACTTGTTTTAGCCATAACTTTTGCATCGTAACTCCGATTTAGGTGATACTAGTTGCTATAGTTTCATCTCGTTGAGTAGAATACAGTAGTACAATTGCTTTCTATTTTCTCATGCTTTAGTGTACTGTTTCTGATTAAGCTTGTTTGCTAGCATGTATTGTTCCTATGATTGATGATTGTCGCGTATAGCCAACGAGACGTTCGTGAAGGAAGAGGTTCAGGATCCCGCTGAGTTTGAGCAACCCGACATCGATCAAGGCAAGTGCAGACACTGTTTTATCATTTTGAACCTATTCATTAATGTCATTTACTTTATATGCATGTGTCCAATGAATGCAAACCCTAAGGACATGACTAGCTTTACTTACTGTTCACCTGGGGTTATGTATATGGGTAGTCTAGGCTATACTAGGTTTGCTTAGCTGCTCTACTCATCTTAAACACATGCCTAAACAAGTAATAATCTCTACTCAACTTGATGCTTAAACTATGCTGAATCTTTGGTCACTGCGGTGATGGTGATGTTGGATGCTTACGAGCATCGTGGTGATGGTGGTGAAAGGGGGAGCGGGTACCGTTGGTGGTCCGGTTTGTCGGGCGTACCCGTCTCTGCTCTCCGTAAGGACTTAGTCAGGGAGCGGCCCCCTGGGACTTACAGTGCAGCTCCAAGCTATATGGCTCTGGCTTGACTAATTAGCAGGACCTCCACTAGTAGGGTGTTACTTTCCGGGTAGGCGTGAGTAAGTAACTTGGGTAATGAATATTAAGTTGTCGGTTGATCGGTACGCCATGGCTATGGGTATCGACTGTCGAGCGCCCCTGTGAAAACTTGCGAGTGGCATCCTATTAGTTGGACCCTGTGAAAGGTCTCGTAGTGAGACCCTGCCTGCTCACCTTGGAAGTGTTTTGGGGAGTCGCAACCCCGGGCAAATGGGAATCACGACTTGGAGTGAACGTGCACACCTCTGCAGAGTGTAAAACTGATATATCAGCCGTGCTCACGGTCACGAGCGGCCCAGACCCTCACTTGATGAGCAAATTGGATTCACTGGATACTTGGAGATGGACCTTGGCGAGGTTGCTACCTCGTGTTTTGGCGGAATGGCTATTCCGTGTTGGCAGGATTGCTATCCTGTGTTAACATTTGGGGTTAACCCCTGGATTACTATAATAATTAGGATAGTACTTTAAAAGATGCTAATTACTACTTACACTAATTAAGGGTTGGGTTTATGCTACTCATAATTAGTAATAGGTTGTTCTTATAATAGTCATAATTAAAAGTGATCAACTAAAATGCTACCGCAGTCAAACCAAGTCAGCTTTACCTTATTTTAAGCCTTGCATGTCATTACTTTCCGTCTGTGCTTGCTGAGTTCGACATGAGCTCACCCTTGCTATAATCATTAAAGGTTGCTCGGACGATCAGGAGTACAATTGCGATTTCCCTGAGGACTACCCTGAATCTCCTGGTTGTTAGGCTCGAGTGGTTCTGCCGTCGACCTTCCTGTGGCAAGGTGGTCCTGCTACGTCGGCGTTTAGTTTCCCCTTTAATTATGGAGCAGTTTAGCTTATGTTTCCCCTTCTCACTTTGATAAACGTTTGGCTTGTAATAATGGTACATTTACTCTCATTAATGTAATTCGTTTGAACACTGTGTTTTGTACCATTGATGATGTCGGTCCATGTGTGTGAATTTGAGATCCTGGCGCACATGTGATTTGGCACCCGAATGCTCTTTTACATCCGGGTGTGACAGAAGTGGTACCAAAGCCGTGTTGACCGTAGGATCACGCAGCCTAGTTAGAAACAGCCGTTTAGATTGTCCCTTTTGGGTGGAATACACCATTGGATCTATTAACTACCTTACTAACCTGTCTCATTAGACTTTATCTATTAGCCTTATCTACTTACTTTTACTAACAGTTCAGTTTATTCACTTACTTCCTGCATTTATTACCTTGTTATCATTTATTACTTCCTGCTTCTCATATTGCATTATATTCTTGTCTCAACTTTCACTACTTGTTATTTGAACCTTTCTTTTTATATCTTGTCCTTTATTATCATTCTACTCGGAAATCAATTTGGACGCACCCAATGGAACTCCTAGATGACGTGTGTCATATGGATTCTGCTTTGATATATTTGGAGACTGTGTTAGTTTAGGTGCAAGATAGGTGCACGGTTTGCGCCTAATGCACCATAGGATAAGTGATGAGGACATCAACACCATCGATATATCCGCACCTACACCAGTTGGTCCTCTTACTCATGCTCGTGCCCGTCAACTCAACCTTCAAGTAAGTTCAGTTTTAAACTCTTGTCGATCATATTTAGACAATGGAGACATGTGCACTTTCGTGTTGCTCAGGAATAATGGACAAGATCAGCAAGGGAAGGTTCAACTGCATTCGGAATTTGAGGCAACACCAACTCAAGGGCTGATTGCATATGGGAAGAGTGATAACTTAACAAAGGTGATTGGAGATCAGGTCCAAGCCTCCACAACATCCTCTATCAAGTTACCACGTCGCTTCTAAAGCAAGGAAACAAAGAGTCCAAACCCAACACGTTTTGGGAGTTGGATTCGGACTGGAAAATAACTCTAACTTGTATGGATCACCACGGCGTCATATGGACTCCAACTGGGACGTTCCTATACTTGTTGGAAAGCTCATGAAGTCTACTTTCCAATGGGTCCAACCACATATCTATGCAGCTTATGAGTCGGGTGCAGTCCTTGTTTTCGTGCCGACACCTTTTTCTATTTTGGTGCTGCGTCACCCTATTTTGGACCAATGGCCCATGTATCAAGTTGAGTCCATTAGGGACACATCCTAGGGTTGGAGGATGACTCTAGCACCCCTTTGGTCGTCCTCCCCTCTATTTATTTACATCTAGAGCCGCCATGAACAACTGGGTTTTGATTAGATAAAGTTTAGCCTTCGCTACTTGCTTGTAAACGCGCGTGCTGATCCAGCCGCCCGTCTTCTTGTTTTCGAAACCCCACTTCATTAGAGATTGAGTTTGAAACCTTCATTTACATCTAGTATTTTAGTACTTGTTCTACTTGTTCTTGCTGGTTCTTCGATTGCTTGCAGGACGAGTGCCCTAGTGGCCGGGTGTTGCGCTCCACAAGATCGTGACAGCCATTGGAGGCGGTGTATCGGTTGCTAAGGCGCGGCCTTAGAAGGCTGTAGTCGGGCCGTGAACGTCATCTCCATTCACTAATCGAGTTATCCAGCGCCTCTCATCGAAAGATCAGGCGAAAACCCTAGTGGGTTCACATCAATAAGAACCCATTTTGGACGCACATGATGGTACTCCTAGGTAAAGGGGCTCAAGTGAAAGCTCAGTTTGGTCTGTTTGGATATAGTGCTAATCTTGATGCAAGATAGTTGCACGGTTTGCATGGAACATACCATATGCTCATAAATCAATTTGAACACACCTGATAGACCTTCTTGATGACATGTGTTATTTGGAATCTCGATTTGGTCCGGTTGGAGACAGTGTTAATTTCAGTGCAAGATTGGTGCATGGTTAGTGCCAAATACACCATACTCTAAGAAATCAATTTGGACGCACCCGATGGTACTCCTAGGTGAAGATCCTCAAAAGAAAGCTCGATTCCATCTATTTAGAGATAGTGCTAACCTTGATGTAAGATAGGTGCATAGTTTGCATGAAGCGTACCATATGCTCGAAAATCAGTTTGGACGCATCCGATGGAACACCTAGATGACATGTGTCATATGGAATCTTGCTTCGGTCCATTTGGAGACAGTGTTAGTTTCAGTGCAAGATAGGTGCACAGTTTGTGCCTAATGCATCATAGTCTAAGAAACCATTTTGGACACACGATTTGGTACTCCTTGGTGAACAGGCTCAAGTGGAAGCTCGGTTCACTCTATTTGGAGATAGTGCTAATCTTGATGCAAGATAGGTACACAGATTGCATGGAACGTACCTTATGCTCAAAAATCAATTTGGACGCACCCGATGGAACACCTAGATGAGGTGTGTCATATGTAATCTCGCTTTGGTCCGTTTGGAGATAGTGTTAGTTTCGGTGCAAGATAAGTGCATGGTTTGGGCCTAATGCACCATAGGCTAAGAAACCATTTTGGATGCACCCGATGGTACTCCTAGGTAAAGGGGCTCAAGTGAAAGTTAGGTTTTGTCTGTTTGGAGATAATCCTAAATCCTAATCTTCATGTCATGGTTTTCATGTAACATACCATATGCTCAAAAATCAATTTGGACGCACCCGATAGAACTCCTAGAAGATATGTTAGTTTCAGTGCAAGATAGGTGCATGGTTTGTGCCTAATGCACCATACTCTAAGAAATCATTTTGGACGCACCTAGTGGTACTCCTAGGTGAAGAGCCTCAAGTACAAGCTTAGTTTGGTCTATTTGGAGATAGTGCTAATCTTAATGCAAGATAGTTGCACGGTTTGCTTGGAACGTACCATATGCTTGTAAATCAATTTGGACGCACCCAATAGAGATGACACGTGTCATATGGAATCTCGCTTCGGTCTGTTTGAAGACAGTGTCAGTTTCGGTGCAAGATAGGTGTACCGTTTGCGCCTAATGCACCATAGGCTAAGAAACCATTTTGGATGCACCCGATGGTACTCCTTGGTAGAGAGGCTCAAGTGAAAGCTTGGTTTGGTCTGTTTGGAGATAGTGCTAATCTTGATGCAAGATAGGTGCATGGTTTGCATGGAACGTACCATTTGCTCAAAATTCAATTTGGACGCACGCGATAGAACTTCTTGATGACGTGTGTCGTATGGAATCTTGCTTCAGTCCGTTTGGAGATGATGTTAGTTTTAGTGCAAGATATGTGCACGGTTTGTGCCTAGTGCACCATAGGCTAAGAAACCATTTTAGACACACCCGATGGTACTCCTAGGTGAATAGGCTTAAGTGGAAGCTCGGTTTGGTCTGTTCAGAGATAGTGCTAATATTGATGCAAGATAGGTGCATGCTTTACATGGAACGTACGATATGCTCGAAAATCAATTTGGACTGACCAAATGGAACTCCTAGATGACGTGTGTCATATGGAATCTTGCTTGGGTCCGTTTAGAGACATTGTTAGTTTCGGTGCAAGATAGATACACGGTTTGCGCCTAATGCACCATAGGCTAAGAAACCATTTTGGACACACCTGATGGTACTCCTGGTGAAGGGGCTCAAGTGGAAGCTTGGTTTGGTCTGTTTGATGATAGTGCTAATCTTGAGGAAAGATAGCTGCACGGTTTGCATGGAACATATCATATGCTCAGAAATCAATTTGGACGCACCTGATGGAACTCCTTGAGGATGTGTGTCATATGGAATCTCACTTTGGTCCATTTGGAGATTATGTTAGTTTCGGTGCAAGATAGGTGCACGGTTTGCGCCTAATGCACTATAGGCTTAGAAACCGTTGTGGAAGCACCCGATGGTACTCCTAGGTGAAGAGGCTCAAGTAAAGCTCGATACGGTCTATTTGGAGATAGGGCTAATCTTCATGTAAGATAGGTGCACAGTTTGCATGGAACATACCATATGCTCAAAAATCAATTTGCACGCACTCGATAGAACTCCTAGATGATGTGTGTTATGTGGAATCTCGCTTTGGTCTATTCGGAGATAGTGTTAGTTTCGATGCAAGATAGGTGCATGGTTTGCTCCTAATGCACTATCTCTAAGAAACCATTTTGGACACACCCAATGGTACTCCTAGGTGAAGAGGCTCAAGTAGAAGCTCGGTTCGGTCTATTTGGAGATAGTGTACTTCTTGATGCAAGATAGTTGCACGGTTTGCATGGAACATACCATATGCTCAGAAATCAATTTGGACACACCCGATGGAACTTGTAGATGACGTGTGTCATATGTAATCTCGCTTTGGTCCGTTTGGAGATAGTGTTTGTTTCGGTGCAAGCTAGGTGCACGGTTTGCGCCTAATGCAGCATAGGCTAAGAAACCAATTTGGACACACCCGATGGTACTCTGAGGTGAAGGGGCGCAAGTGGAAGCTTGGTTTGGTCTGTTTAGAGATAGTGCTAATCTTTAGGAAATATAGGTGCCCGTTTGCATGGAACGTACCATATGCTCGGAAATCAATTTAGATGCACTCGATGGAACTGCTAGATGACGTGTGTCATATGGAATCTCGCTTTGGTCCGTTTGGAGACAGTGTTAGTTTCGGTCCAAGATAGGTGCATGGTTTGTGCCTAATGCACCATAGGCTAAGAAACCATTTTGGACGCACTCAATGGTACTCCTAGGTGAAGAGGCTCAACTGTAAGCTTGGTTCGGAAATCAATTTGGACGCACCCGTTGGAACTCCTAGATGAGGTGTGTCATATGTATTCTCACATTGGTCCGTTTGGAGACAGTGTTAGTTTTGGGGCAAGATAGGCGTACAGTTTGCATGGTTTGGATGCACCTCATCTAGGATTTTGGATGCACCCGATGGTACTCCTAGGTAAAGGGGTTCAAGTGAAATCTTGGTTTGGTCTATTTGGAGATAGTTCTAATCTTGATGCAAGATAGGTGCACAGTTTGCATGGAACGTACCATATGCTCAAAAATCAATTTGGACGCAACTGATAGAACTCCTTGATGACGTGTGTCATATGGAATCTTGCTTCGGTCTGTTTAGAGACATTGTTAGTTTTGGTGCAAGATAGGTACACGGTTTGCGCCTAGTTCACCATTGACTAAGAAACAATTTTGGACACACCCGATGGTACTTAATAAGAACGAGGGTGTCCCGATCTTTCGGTGGAGATGGATAACTTCGATCTCTCTGGAGCGACGTTCATGATCCGACTACAACCGTCCAAGGACGCTGCGTCTTAGCGATCGATACACCAATTCCAGCGGTTGATCACGATCTTGTTGATCACAACCAACCAAAGCACTAGGGTAATTTCTGCACGCAATCGAAGAACATGCAAGAACAGATAGAACAGGCACTCAATTGCCAAATAATACAAGAAGGATCTGATATGAATCACGATAACAATATGGGGTTTTGAATCAAGTAGAACGGATGGTCTAGTTGACACATGCGTCTACAAGGAAGTAGCAATGGCTAAACTTACAACAAAACAAAACCCGCCTTGTGTCTCTGGCTGTAGAAGCCTTTATGTACAAGAGAGAGCAACCAGAGTGTGCGGTGCTAATCCCTCGACTCACTAAAAACAAAAGAAAACAATAATATCCATATCATGCATGCATGGAGTTTCTTATTGAATGAAGCTATCCACAGAAAGGTCTCTGGAGTAACTCGACGATTGCGGCCGCCTCATTATAGATATGGACATGGGACTGGATCCATGTGAAAATATACTTCATAAGCTTTCCACCGTGTATTTGAACATCAAAATCGGTCACCGTATGTAGTCTTGGTGGCCACCACAAGTTGAGACCCTTTTGCAGTCTAAATTTAGCCCATCGCGAATATGCTTCCTTGCGGTTCCTCCTCATTATTCTAGATAGTTGAGTTATCATGCATATGAATCTAAGGTGTGGATGTATTGATGGTGCTCATGTCCTCATCATCCTCCCCTTCTTGCATTTGAGTCGTCCTCGACTCAAGCTTGTCCTCTTCTATTGATGGTACTCATGTCCTCATCAGTACTCCTAGGTGAAGAGGCTCAAGTGGAAGCTCGGTTCGGTCTGTTTGGAGATAGTACTAACTTGATGCAAGATAGTTGCACGGTTTGCATGGAACGTATCATATGCTTGGAAATCAATTTGGATGCACTCGATGGAACTCCTAGATGACGTGTGCCATATGTAATCTTGCTTTGGTCCATTTGCAGACAATGTTAGTTTCGGTGCAAGATAGGTGCATTGTTTGCGTCTAATGCACCATTTAAGAAACCATTTTGGACACACCCAATGGTACTCCTAGGTGAAGGGGCGCAAGTGGAGGCTTGGTTTGGTCTGTTTGGAGATAGTGCCAATCTTTAGGAAAGATAGGTGCACGTTTGCATGGAACATACCATCAAATCAATTTGGATGCAACCGATGGAACTCCTAGATGACGTGTGTCATATGGAATCTTGCTTCAGTTCATTTGGAGACTGTTAGTTTTGGTGCAAGCTAGGTGCATAGTTTGTGCCGAATGCACCATAGTCTAAGAAACCATTTTGGATGCACCTATTTGTACACCTGGGTGAAGAGGCTCAAGTGGAAGCTCAGTTTGGTATGTTTGGAGATAGTGCTAATCTTGATGCAAGATAGATGCACAGTTTGCAAGGAACGTACCATATGCTAAGAAATCAATTTGGACACCCGATGGAACTTCTAGATGACGTGTGTCAGATGGAATCTCACTTTCGTTTGTTTGGAGACAGTGTTAGTTTCGGTGCAAGATAGGTGCACAGTTTGCGCCTAATGCACCATAGGCTAAGAAACCATTTTGGACATGGGACTGGATCCGTGTGAAAATAGACTTCATAAGCTTTCCACCGTGTATTTGAACATCAAAATCGGTCACCGTATGTAGTCTTGGTGGCCACCACAAGTTGAGACCCTTCTGCAGTCCAAATTTAGCCCATCGCGAATATGCTTCCTTGCGGTTCCTCCTCATTATTCTAGATAGTTGAGTTATCATGCATATGAATCTGAGGCGTGGATGTATTGATGGTGCTCATGTCCTCATCATCCTCCCCTTCTTGCATTTGAGTTGTCCTCGACTCAAGCTTGTCCTCTTCTATTGATGGTACTCATGTCCTCATCATCCTCCCCTTCTTGCATTTGAGTCGTCCTCGACTCAAGCTTGTCCTCTTCTCCCAAGTAGGGCATAATGGTCCCTAATCAACTTTATTCACCATCCATACTTTCAATATGTAATCAAATATTCTCCTGATCCATGTAAGTATTACGGAGCAGGTGATGTCCTCATCATTCTCCCCTTCTTGACAGCAAACCGTCCTCGGTTTAATCATTGGTGGAGCATGTGTTGTCAGAATTGATGAACCTTGCTCTCCTGCTTGATACTTGCCCTGTTCCATCATAAGAAAACTAGGCAAACCCGCCATGACATGGTTATGGTTATTGCACACTTCTAGTTGGTCATATTGTTTCACAATAAAAGGAGATTTTATGTTTGAATAAATGTAAATTCGGTGTACCATATACTCCTTTGCATAATTATATTTGCCAATTGCATGAAAACTAACATTGGAAGAGCATGACAATTCAAATCTAGAAAACTGATTATTCTCTAAATAGCTAAGCTCACAAAGATCATCGAATTCAATGTACCCCATTATATGTAAAGATGACAGCAATTGAGCTTCTTCATTTTCATTTACAATATTAATAACATGCTTGAATTCGACACTCATTGATTCAGAATTCTTTTCTTTGTATACTAGTTGTGGCATGGATATAGGTGATGCACTATTGCACAACTCTTCTTTGTCACTAGGAACATCAGGAATATCGAAGTTTGACAAAGGAAAATTAGTAATTGGTTCCATAATTGTTTTCTCTAGGTTAGCAGCATTAGTGGACAAATGCAGCTCATCTAATGCAAGGTCACCTTGATTTATGTTACCACCATCTAATTTACCTTTGATGCTGTGTTGAAATGGTGTGTGTCGACGAAAGCTGGTCGGCAGTCTACCTTGGGGTATACCCACGGTAGTAGTTTATCGGTAGACGGTGCGCAAACTACGAACTCGATGGTGACGCAAGACACGGACAAGCTTTTCATCCAGGTTCGGCCGCCGAGTTGGCGTAATACCTACGTCCTGCGTCTGGTTGTATTGATTTGTGTTGAGAGAATATCCCGTCCTAGGGGGGTCCCTTGCCCCTCCTTATATAGTCTGGAGGGCAGGGTTACAGATCTGGAAACTAATCTTAGTCGGTTACAATTGCCATGGATAATTCGATATCAATTCCTATTCTAACCGACTAGAATCCTGCTTGATCTCCACATCTTGTTTCCTTGCGCGAAACTCCAGGCTGTCGGATCAAGCCTTGAACTCGTCTCGTAATGGGCCAAGCCTCCTGGCCCAAGTCTAGCCGTAAGGGTATAGGGGTTTATACCCCCACAGTGTGGGTGCAGCTAGATTTACGCTCTCTTTAAATGACTAATCTAGTATCTCAAGTTGCACGGTTTCCATGTGTATGTTGTCTTCTTGTTGCTGCAAATTATTAGTAATAGGAGAGACACGTACTTCTATAATACTTGCGAGATCCCTTTCTAACTCACAAGCAAGATCAAACAATTCATCAAAGGTGTTATAATACTTATCAACAAGAATGTTCTGAATTTGTACATTAAGACCTTGCATAAATCTATGTTCCAAAAGTCCATCAGTTTCTTCTAATCCACATCGCAGCACACACAATTTTAGTTTATCCAAATATTCCACTACGGTTTTGTTTCCTTGCGCGAAACTCCAGGCTGTCGGATCAAGCCTTGAACTCGTCTCATAATGGGCCAAGCCTCCTGGCCCAAGTCTAGCCGTAAGGGTATAGGGGTTTATACCCCCACAGCTAGTCCCCGAGCACCATGTATTGTGATGTAACACGCCGTCTTGAGCTTCTTCGATCAGTGAGACTTGACGTCTTCAATAAGCAGGAAAGTCGCCCAAACAGTTGCAACGGTTCTTTGACCAACTCAAAAGACAGTTGATCAACATTGACATCGAAGAAGCGAGTTGTTCGAAGAATGCATGGTGCTCTAAATTAAAAAAGATTTCTTTCTTGGTGAAGTGTGCCCACTTTACTTTTTTGAAAGGTATAAACCTTAAAAAAGCAAGCATATTCACCGCAAGGTGAAGTGTGCCCACTTAGTCCCCGAGCCTGGTAGTAGGTGACGTAGGCACGTGGTGCCAGGGTCAAAATAAAAGTCCTCAAAGAAATTCTGTAACTGAGATGCATCGCCAGATGCATCGTACCGATGTAGTCCCCGAGCTTGCTGGAAGGCGAAGTATGAGCATTGTAGCAAGGTCTAAAAAATTGAATTTACCAGTCCGTCAGTAATTGAATAGACTAATCGATCAGTCCCCGGGTGTATAATAGTATGACGACCAGTCCCCAAGCACCAAGTGCACTCCTTAGAATTCTGCGTTGCTATACTGTACGACCAGTCCCCGAGCATCGAGTGCTCGGTGGTCGGTGCAGTCTTTGAAGTTCCGAGCTGATAGACTGGGCGACCAGTCCCCGAGCGTCAAGTGCTCGGTGGTCGGTGCAGTCCTTGAAGTTTCGAGCTAATAGACTGGGTGACCAGTCCCCGAGCGTCAAGTGCTTGGTGGTCGGTGCAGTCCCCGGATTGTTGACTCTCTGCCATATTTGTCTTCTTGTTATTGAAAAGATCTTTCTAGTTAAAGTTGACATGACGAGACCTCCTGACGGGGTGTCAGATGGATGCATGAAAAGTTGCGCCTGGCAACTGTGCAGCCGCCCTTTGCATGGTTTGAGAAAAAGGAAACCATCAATTGGTACGAAAACTCCGCCGCATTAATTGTCTATAATCATCGTAAACCAAAACGCCGCATCCGCCGCATGGTCCGCCCACTTCCCGAGAATACGGGAAGTGGGAGAGGTGGAGTTGCGGGTTATAAGAGCCTGACAGCTCCGCCTGTACTGCTTACCCGGCCATTGCCTTCAAGCCTTCCACTCTCGCCTCCTTCAATCACCTTCATCTTCGTAACCCAAGTCCACTTCCTCACCTCCAATGGCGAAGAGCGACTCCAAGAAGAGGGCCGAACTGATGGCCAAGGAGTGGAAGAAGTCCCGCAGCACCACCAAGTCCCTCGGTGACCTCGTCGACATGGGACTCCTGCACAGCTCGGAGCTCGGCGGCTGGAGAGCGCCGGAAGGAGAGAGCTTCCCCGACCCCCGTGCCGGTGAGATCGTCGTGTTCGAAGATTTCATTAAGAGGGGCTTTGGGGTTCCTGTTCATCCTTTTCTTCAAGGTCTTCTTTTGTATTATGAGATCGGGATTTGCAATCTGCACCCGAACTCAATTCTCCTTATCTCCACTTTTATCCATCTGTGCGAGGCCTATGTTGGCATAGAGCCGCACTTCGATCTCTTTCGTTATCTTTTCTGCTTAAGGAAAAAGGGAGCAGTTGGAGGCTCCAAGATTGCAGGTGGAGTATACCTCAATCTCCGAGACGGGATGAAGAACCGGTACCTGAACTGCCCTTGGAATACCTCTCTTACCGAATGGTATAAGAAATGGTTCTACGTTAGGGAGGAGCCAGGCAGCTCCACATTCTGTGACGTTGGGTACATCCCCGAGAAGAGGGTCAGTTGGACCGACCGCCCAGAATTCGACGGACAAGTAGCAGACCTGATGAAGCTGATCGACTGGTCGCGCTTGGACGGGCTAGGGGTGGTCGGCAACTTTATCTGCCGCCGGGTGATGCCCTGCCAGAAGAGGGTGCACTCGGCGTACGAGTACGCCGGGAGCCAGGACCCGACCAGGATGAGGCCTGAGGTCCTGGAGAAGGAAGAGGTGCAGCAGTTGTTGAATGAACTGTTCAACTTTGCTGACGGAGGCTTCATCCGTGGTAGTGATCGGGTGCAAGCTTTCAAGCTGGGACGACCAGCCCCTAAGGTAATGTTCTTTACCGACTGTGACTCCTTTGCATTTGTTATATTGTCGGATGCTGACTTGTCTGTATTTCTCTTTGTAGATCGGAGATGTAGACAGGTGCACGGTGTATGTGTCACTGGCGCCTAGGATGGAGGATCCCGCAAGGGAGGATCCACTGACAGAGGACGCTGCACGGTGTGATCGGTACACCAGCAGTGAAGAGGACCAGGCCCGCCCCGTCCCAACCACCGAGGAGAGGGTAGCGGGGAAAAGGCCATTGCCGGCAGATCCTTTGCCGACACCGACGTTGCCGGCAGATCCGCCAGCGGAGAGCAGCCAAGCGCCGAAGCGTCGTCGGCTCGTGCGGATCGTTGACGACGACGACGACGAGGAGGCGGCACCGTCACTAGTCCGACGACCTCGGAACCGCCCAGATAATGCGCCGACCGCTACTGATCGGGTGGCCAGCGACCCTCCTGCTCCGCGAGTTGTCGAGATGGGGGCGCAGGTGCCGACCGGCCGGGCGAGGAGGAGGTTCACCGCGACCCACCGTCGATCGGACCTGTAAGTGTTCGACTTACGTATTTTGGCCTCCTCCTTTTTTTTAAATTTCACTTTTGTTCCTTTAGCGCGGCGTCGGATGTCGACCCCGGCCATGCTGCCGGCCAGGGGACGGGTGAGCCTGTCTGTGCTGCTGAAGACGCGGCACCGCTGACCTCAGAGCAGCCTACGGCTGCAGCCGTGCCTGTGAGCACCGAGGAGCTCCCGGCCGTGGCACCGACTACGGAGAGCGGCCCGACCAGGGCTGAGGAAGCTACGGGGACACCTCCCACAGCTAATGCCACAGAAGGGAAGGGGAGAGCCCCGACCCCTCCTCCCGCCGATGAGAGTGAAGTCCCCACGCCGCCCTGAGCAGGGGCCGCTTCGACTGCAGGCTCCCCGGGTCTAGCCCGGGGGCCAATAATGCCTTCGACTGCTACCAGGGGCAATGCGACGGGTGAGGAGGAAACCCGGGCGGCCTCCGACGATGAGGTGGAGGAAATTGAAGGTCGTCCCCGCGATGGCCGCCAACACGTGTATGTGTGGCGCCAAGCTCGCCGAGACCGAGGAGGCTGCCAGGGTGGAGCGCGCGGCCAAACGCCTCGTCGACGAAGTTAAGGTAAGCGGTTCTTTGCACTGTTGTACATTCTGTGCGTTGTCTTGCTTGGTTATCATATGTTTGTTTTGTAGGACGCGATGAAAACGGCGAAGTACCAGAAACGGTGCTTCGACCAGATAGAAGGCGTCGTGGCCGAGAACAAGGCCCTGGCCGTAGAGGTGGACCGGCTGCGGTCGGAGGTTGGGGAGAAAGTGGCCGAGATGAATGCCCAAGAGGAGCATCGTCTCGAGCTTACCCGTCGCTTGGCCAACCAGTACCAGAAGCGAGAAGGTTAGTCACGCACTCCGAGCAGCTTCGTGCAGCTGTGTAGTTTGCTTTGCTGACCAGGTTATGATTCACTTAGACCTGGAGGAGGAGGTGGCGCGCCTTCGACAGGAGAAGGAGCAGCTCGGCCAAGAGCTCGCAGATGCGCTGGAGTCCGGGCGCCGAGCAGGAGAGGAGTTGGGTCGGAAGGACCGGGAGTTATCTGGTAATACGCGCCGCCTCGTTATCTGCCGCTTGCCGCCTCCTTTGTTTTTTGATATGTCGAAAATAACGTCCTGCTTGATTTGCAGTGCTCAAGGTGAACGCCAAAAAGCACCTGGATGAGCTGGTCAAGGACTGGGACTCCTGGAAGGTCAACTGTTGTAAGATCTGGAAAGGAGTGTCCCCGGTCCTGGATCTGATCAGTCCCGAACTCCCGGAGAGCCAGCCCCGCGCGCCGAAGTTGACTCCGGTGGAGAAAGCGCAACGGGCGTGGGACTGGCTCCAGCAATTTGTGAAGGACGCTGGGGAGTTTGCTGGCACGCATGTCCTTAGCATGGTGCGCGCCCACTACCCCCTGGTCGACTTGTCCAGGCTAGAGAAGGGGTACCCCAAGGAGGTCGGCCCGCGGGAGGCGGACGAGCTTCGGGGTGGTCTGCTAGATTTGTCGTCGACGGTGATCGGCGACATCAACCTGTGCGGAACGGCCACTCCCCCAGACCAGCCGGGCTCAGACAGGCCGGCCAGGAAGCTGTCGGGCGCGTCCATTGCGGGAGATGGGCGGTCGACGCCTGCGGTCTCGACCAGCCAGGCGCCGGTGGCCCCGACCCCTTCGTCCGGGCAGCAGGGCCAAGCGGGTGATCAGCCCGAGCAGTTAGGCCGATAGGATAGTCTGTAGGAATAGACTAGCGTCTGCTCGTCAGGGTATTTATTGTAAACTTTGTATGTAAAGTATGTAATAAAGTTTGCCTTTGTCATGACTGTTATTTTTAGCGCTGTGTAATTATCTGAGTGACGTGTCACTGTATTTGACTTTGTAGTCGCTAGGAGCTTCCGCTGCAGAAGGTTTGCCGTGTTCTGTGTGCAACAAAGTATAGGCAGAAAATAGAAAACTTTATCATTGACAATTATAAGATATTTACAAACGAAAGTTATTAGAACTTATGGATAAAATCGTCGCAGTTTGTCTATATGCCAAGAGTTAGGCACACGTGTTCCGTCTGGGTATGTCAATCTGTAGGACGTGGGTCGTGTGACTTCGGCGACCATGAAGGGTCCTTCCCAGGGAGTGGATAGCTTGTGCATTCCCTCTTGGCTTGTTCTCCACCTAAGTACCAGATCACCGACCACGAAGGAACGGTCCTTGACGTTCCTATTGTGGTACCGCCTGACCGCCGCGAGATACTTTGCTGTTCGGAGACAGGAATTCAAACGCTTTTCCTCCATGCAGTTGATTTCAAGTTCTATGGCGTTGTCGGCTGTCGCCTGGTCGAAGTGTTCAATCCTGGGAGACCCGAAGGTTATGTCAGACGGCAGGTCTGCCTCGGAGCCGTAAACCATGAAGTAGGGAGACACTCCTGTGTTCCGACTGGTCTGAGTTCGAAGGCCCCAGACCACTGCCGGTAATTCCTTCATCCATCGACCGGGTGCTCTGTCGTTCTCGGTGTACAGCCTTTTCTTTAGGGCGTCAATGATCATTCCGTTTGCGCGTTCAACTTGGCCATTGGCCCGTGGATGAGCCACTAACACATATTTTATGACTATGCCCCTGTCATCGCAGAAGTCCCAAAATGTGGTGCCAGTGAACTGAGTACCCAGGTCGGTGATTATGTTGTTCGGGATGCCGAATCTGTGTATGATTTGATTGAGGAACTCCACGGCCTTCTCGGAGGTTGCCTTGACCAGAGGCATGTATTCGATCCACTTGGAGAACTTGTCGATCAACATGAAAACAAACTTGAAGTTGCCGGGAGCTGGTTTAAATGGCCCGATCATGTCAAGCCCCCAGCAAGCAAAGGGCCAGGACGACGGGATGGTTTGAATTTCGTGGGCAGGTACGTGGGTCCTCTTAGCGAAGAACTGACATCCTTCGCAGTGTCGAACCAGTTTTTCTGCGTCGTTGACCGCGGTTGGCCAATAAAAACCTGCCCGGAAGGCTTTTCCGACCAGCGTTCTGGATGCGGCGTGATTGCCGCAGGATCCAGCACGTATGTCTTCTAGGAGCTTGATACCATCATCTTGGGCTATGCATTTGAGCAGTACTTCAGAGCTTGCGTTTTTTCGCATGAGTTTGCCGTCGACCAGGATGTAGTTCTTTGACCGTCGAATGAGGCGCTCGTTCTCTGTTTTGTCCTGAAAGCCCGTTCCGTCCGATATATACTTGATGAACGGAGTACGCCAATCACGACCACCGGTTGTCGGAGTGGCATCGTCTATGAGCATTGCCTCAGTGGGTTGCTTGTCGACCAGGCCGGAGCCTACGCTTGGCTCGTGGATGTCCTGGACGAAAATACCCCACGGGATCTGGGCCCGAGATGATCCTAACTTCGACAACGCATCTGCTGCCTGGTTCTTATCCCGGACCACGTGGATGTATTCTATGTCGTAGAAGTTGGTTTCCCATTTGCGAATTTCTTTGCAGTAGAGATCCATCTTTTCGTGGGTTGCGTCCCACTCCTTGTTGAGCTGGTTGATAACGAAAGCAGAGTCGCTATAGACATAGAGGCGTTTGACTCCCAGCTCAACGGCTAGTCTTATGCCGTGCAGGCATGCTTCGTATTCGGCGACATTGTTTGACGCCGGAAAAAGGATCCTGAGGACGTAACGCAGTTTGTCCTTGTTGGGTGACACGAACAGTATCCCAGCGCCGGCACCGTTGATGTTCAAGGACCCGTCAAAGAACATTGACCAGTGGTCGGAGACATCGGGAACGGGAGGCTCGTTGAGATCCGTCCATTCAGCAATGAAATCGACCAGGGCCTGAGACTTGACTGTGGTGCGACTCTGGAACTCCAGGGAAAATGGACATAATTCCATCGCCCATTTCACGATTCTGCCGTTGGCATCTTTATTGCGCAGAATGTCCCCGAGAGGGAAACTGGTTGTTACCAAGACTCGATGGCCGTCGAAGTAGTGCTTCAGCTTTCTTGATGTTATTAGAATGACGTATATAAGCTTCTGTATTTGTGGGTACCTGGCCTTGGACTCATTTAAGACCTCACTTATGAAGTAAACGGGTCTCTGGACCTTATAGGCATGACCTGGTTCATCTCGCTCGACCACTATTGCTGTAGAAACAACCCTGTCGGTTGCAGCAATGTAAAGAAGTAGGTCTTCATTGGGTTGGGGCGCTGTAAGGACAGGTGGTGAAGTGAGGAAGGTCTTAAGCTAATTGAATGCGGCGTCAGCTTCCTCTGTCCAAGAAAATTTTTCCGATGCTTTCAATAGTTTGAAGAAAGGGAGGCCTTTTTCTCCTAGCCTTGAGATGAAGCGACTGAGGGCGGCCATACATCCGGTAAGCTTCTGAATATCCTTGACGTTCTTCGGTGGTCGCATGTCGAGTACTGCTTTTACTTTTGAAGGGTTTGGTCGTATGCCGTCACGACTGACAACATTGCCGAGCAGTAGACCGGAAGGAACGCCGAAAATGCACTTCTTGGGGTTGAGCTTCCACTTATACCTATTAAGCGCCTTGAAAGTTCGGTCTAAGTTGTCGATTAGATTGCTCGCGTCCCTTGTTTTTACGACCACGTCGTCTACATAAGCTTCGACGAGGTCATCACGAATCTCGTCGTGGAGGCATTGCTGGATGGCCCGTTGATAAGTGGCTCCGGCGTTTTTGAGTCCGAATGACATGGTCGTGTAGCAGTATGCGCCGAAAGAAGTAATGAAAATGTTTTGATCTGATCTTCTTCTTTTAGCGAAATCTGGTGATAACTAGAGTAGCAGTCTAGGAAAGAGAGGAGTTCGCATCCGGCCGTTGAGTCGACCACCTCGTCGATGCGAGGGAGACCAAAAGGATCTTTAGGACAGTGTTTATTGAGATCAGTGTAATCAACGCACATTCTCCACTCATTATTCTTTTTGCGTACAAGAACTGGATTGGCGAGCCAATCGGGGTGATACACTTCTTTTATGAATCCGGCTGCTAGAAGCCGTGTTATTTCTGTCCTAATAGCCTCCTTTTTGTCACGAGCAAACCGTCGCAGCTTTTGCTTGATTGGTCTTGCGGTCTTCGAGACATTTAAGGAGTGCTCGATCAGGTGTCGTGGGACGCCGGGCATGTCTACGGGTTTCCATGCGAAAACGCTCACGTTGTCCCTTAGAAACCTGACGAGCGCGTCTTCCTATTTTGGATCCCGATTGGCCCCGATGAGGGCCATCTTCTCGGGGCTGCCGTCGACCAGTTGTACTTCTTTGTGCTCTTTGGATTTTGAATTCTTCCTGGCTGTCTCCTGCTCAGGTAATCGTAGCTGGTCGGGAGGCAGCTGTGTGGCTTGAGTTGCTGTTTCTGCCATGCGGATTGAGAGGTCGATTGCTTCGGTGATCTTGAAGCTCTCCTCTTCGCAGGTATATGCAGTGTAGACATTGCCTCTGACGGTTAGGACACCCTTCTCCGTAGGCATCTTAAGGACCAGGTATGAGTAGTGCGGGACTGCCATGAACTTTGTCAGCGATGGTCGGCCCAGTATAGCGTGATAGGTCCCGTCGAAGTCCGCGACCACGAAGTTGATGAACTCCGTCCGAAAGTGGTCGGGTGTGCCGAATTGGACAGGCAATGTTATCTGTCCGAGGGGCACTGAACTCTGTCCTGGCAAAACCCCCCAGAATTGGGCATCGTAAGGTTTTAGTTGCGCAGGAGATATCTTGAGAGCGGGCAGGCTGTTGCGGAAGAGGATGTCAATGGAGCTTCCCCCGTCGACGAGCACGCGCTCGAATCTGATGCTGTTGATGCAAGGGTCCAGAATCAGAGGGAAACGACCTGGCTCTGGGATAGCGGCCCACTGGTCCTTCCTGCTGAATGAGATCTCCCTGTGCGACCACGGGGGAAATTTTGGGTCTGCAATCAGCCCGTCCGTGCTATCTATGTTGAGGCAGGCTCTCTTTAACAGCTTTCTTTCTCGCTTAGATTCGATGGAGACCTTTCCCCCGAAGATGGAGTGGACCACGTCAGTGGGGCTGACGTATTGGTGTCGGGGGTCCCTATCTTGGTCCTCATCCTCATCTTCGTGGTCGTGCCCATCTCGCTTGTTGTTTTTCTTGGCGGAGTCATCTTGGGCGGCCCGCCGTGTATAGATGCTTTTGAGGACGCGGCACTCTTCCATGGTATGATTGGACTTTGGGTGTAGTTGGCACGGTCCATTCAACGTTTTGTTGTAGTCTTCTTGGTAGTCCCGTCGTCCATTGGGACGCTTGACCGTATTTACTTCGTGGTCGTAGTCACGAGGGCGCTTTCCTCTGAAATCGTCGCGGTTGTCGCGCCGCCGATCCCAACCTTCTCTGTGATCGCGGTTGTCGAGGCGGCGGTGGTTCCTGTTGTCATAGCGACCACGACCGTCATCTCGTCGGGGAAGCTGGTCGGGACCTCTCGCGTCGTCTCGCATTAGTTTTTCTGCGTCGTCGGCATCGGCGTAATTTTTGGCCGTGGCGA
Organism: Sorghum bicolor; assembly: GCF_000003195.3. NCBI lineage: Eukaryota > Viridiplantae > Streptophyta > Magnoliopsida > Poales > Poaceae > Sorghum > Sorghum bicolor. The sequence continues at coordinate 72,224 of NW_018396427.1, read as the reverse complement.
GGAGCTCTGCCACCGTTGTTGGACGTTTACGCAACAGCTTGTTCCTCAGCGCTTCGTGGAAACGCAAGCCCTTGATGAAGGCAGAGATGGCCTCGTCGTTGGAAATCTTCGGGATCTTAAGGCGCATATCCGAGAATCGTCGGATGTAATCGCGCAGAGGTTCGTTCTTCCTATCCCTTATCCTTTCAAGGTCATACTTGTTTCCAGGCTGCTCGCATGTGGCGATGAAGTTGTCGATGAAAGCCTGGCGTAGCTCTTCCCAAGAGTCGAAGGAGTCCTCGGGCAAGCCGAGAAGCCACTGATGACCAGCCTGGTCGAGGACTACGGGGAAGTAGTTGGCCATGACGTGCTCATCTCCCGCTGCTGATCGGACGGCGATTTCATAGAGAGTGATCCAGTTCTCTGGATTTTCCTTGCCGTCGTATTTCTTAAGTTTTTCGAGCTTGAAATTGCGGGGCCACACGACCTGGCGGAGGTGTGACGAGAACTGTCTTAGGCCTGGGGGGCTGTGCGTTGCATCGTATTCGATACGGCGCAGGTTTTCGTGGACTGCTCTCTCTGTGGCGCGCCTGTTGATGCGTTCCCGGGCATCTTTGGGAGGGATGTTGTGCCGGAGGTCCCTGTGCTGGTTTACTTCTTGACCGCGTCTGCGGTTCTGCTCGCGGTGACCGTCAGTGTCCCGACCACCATCGTCACGCCGTGAATCTTTTCGACGGTTGTCGGGAGAGCGGCTGCGGTGATGCCTGCTGGGAGGTGGTGAGGTCCGGCTACGATTAGTCTGGTCGGAGGTGGCTTCTGTGTAAGAGACGTCCTAGACTCTCTTGAGCAGAGTGGTTGTCTGTCCCATTGCAGCGATCAGGTGTGCTCGGATGTTGGTCCGGACTCCCTGGCACTCAGGGGTATCAGGGAGCCGATCTAGATTAGCCATGGCGACAGCCACGTTGGCGCTTGGCGTCTTGTAGACTGGCTGATCCCCGACCATGTCAAAAGTGTCGTTAAGATTATGCGGTGGAATTTGTTGTTGCTCGTCTGCGCGTCGTCGGGCGCGATCGGCATTGCGCTGCTCGCGGAGTTGTCTCTGCTCATCTGTTTCTCCATCAACAACCGGCTCGTCGGCGCTGACGTTGAAGACAATATCTCCTCGCCGGGGGGGAAATACCGGGAAACGAGGGAAACCCGGAGGTGTGAAGGCAAATCCAGGTCGTAGTCCTCGTCTTCGGTGTTTATAACTTCGGTGGGGACGGAGCCGGTGCTCGAGTTTGTGCTGGAAGCCTGGCCGTCCTGTAGTTCTCGGACTGTCACCATGTTGACGTAGTGACGACCGTTTCTTTTTGGGGACCAACCCGCTTTGCTGAAAACGGATTGGATGTGCCGTGAGTAGAGAGAGGCCGAGTTGTTCAGGCCGCAAGGATAGTCTCCCTTCTTGAGCTTGACAGACCGTCCTGAGGGAGTTGAGGTTATCGTCAGAGACGTTCCCAGCCGTTCGTGTGTAATGACACGAGTTGGCCGACGGGATTTGAAAAAATCCGTTGGAGCAGGTTGATCAGGCTGGCGCAAGATTCCGTCCACTAGTTGGGAGGCTTCAAGTAGCTTGGAATCAGCGTGATCGAGCGCTTGGAGAAGGTCCGAGCAGTCGATCTTCTTTCCCTTGTAGAGCGGGAACGGTGGTCGGGCGCTTGGCGCCGCCACGCGAGTGGTCGGAGACGTCGTGATCTCAGATCGGATCTGAGTTTCTTTCGAAACCGTGGTCGTGAGACCGCCGCTGCACGTCGTCCACGTGATCTGGCCGACGGTGAACATGAGGCCTTCAGGCACGGTCGCGGAAGCTGGGATCGAGACCATCTTGTTCGCCGGAGAAGTTGCACACACACCCCCTACCTGGCGCGCCACTGTCGACGAAAGCTGGTCGGCAGTCTACCTTGGGGTATACCCACGGTAGTAGTTTATCAGTAGACGGTGCGCAAACTACGAACTCGATGGTGACGCAAGACACGGACAAGCTTTTTATCCAGGTTCGGCCGCCGAGTTGGCGTAATACCTACGTCCTGCGTCTGGTTGTATTGATTTGTGTTGAGAGAATATCCCGTCTTAGGGGGGTCCCTTGCCCCTCCTTATATAGTCTGGAGGGCAGGGTTATAGAAGCCACTGATGACCAGCCTGGTCGAGGACTACTGGGAAGTAGTTGGCCATGACGTGCTCATCCCCCGCTGCTGATCGGACGGCGATTTCATAGAGAGTGATCCAGTTCTCTGGATTTTCCTTGCCGTCGTATTTTTTGAGCTTCTCGAGCTTAAAATTGCGGGGCCACACGACCTGGCAGAGGTGTGAGGAGAACTGTCTTAGGCCCGGGGGGCCGTGCACTGCATCGTACTCGATACGGCACAGGTTTTCGTGGACTGCTCTCTCCGTGGCGCGTCTGTTGATGTGGTCCCGGGCATCTTTGGGAGGGATGTTATATCGAAGATCCCTGTGCTGGTTTACTTCTTGACCGCGCCTGCGGTTCTGCTCGCAGTAACCGTCAGCATCCCGACCACCATTGTCACGTCGTGAATCCTTTCGATGGTTGTCGGGGGAACGACTACGGTGATGCCTGCTGGGAGGCGGTGAGGTCCGGCTACGATTAGTCTAGTCGGAGGTGGCTTCCGTATAAGAGACGGCCTGGACTCTTTTGAGCAGAGTGGCTGTCTGTCCCATTGCGGCGATCAGGTGCGCTCGGACACTGGTTCGGACTCCCTGGCACTCAGGAGTATCGGGGAGCCGATCTAGGTTAGCCATGGCGACAGCAACGTTGGCGCTTGGCGTTTTGTAGACTGGTTGGTCCCCGACCATATCAAAGGCGTCGCTGAGGTTATGTGGTGGAATTTGTCGTTCCTCATCCGCGCGTCGTCGGGCGCGATCGGCGTTACGTTGCTCGCGGAGCTGCCTTTGCTCATCTGTTTCTCCATCAACGACCGGCTCGTCGGCGCTGACGTTAAGAACAATGTCTCCTCGCCGAGGGGGGGAATACCGGGAAACGAGAGAAACCCGGAGGATGTGAAAGCAAATCCAGGTCGTAGTCCTCGTCTTCGGAGTTTATAACTTCGGTGGGGACGGAACCGATGCTCGAATTGGTGCTGGAAACCTGGCCATCCCATAGTTCGCGGATCGTCACCATGTTGACGTAGTGACGAGCAGATTGACCGTTCCTTTTTGGCGGCCAACCCGCATTGGTGAAAACGGATTGGATGTGCCGTGAGTAGAGAGAGGCTGAGATGTTCAGGCCGCAAAGATAATCTTCCTCCAGGTTAGCCTTGAGCTTGACGGATCGCCCTGAGGGAGTTGAGGTTATCGTCAGAGACATTCCTAGCCGTTCGTGTGTAACGACACGAGTTAGCCGGCGGGATTTGAAAAAATCCCTTGGGGCGGCTTGATCAGGCTGGCGCAGGATTCCACCTACTAGTTGGGAGGCTTCGAGTAGCTTGGAATCGGCGCGATCAAGCGCTTGGAGAAGGTCCGAGCAGTCAATCTTCTTTCCCTTGTAGAGCGGGAGCGGTGGTCGGGCGCTAGGTGCCGTCACCCGAGTGGTCGGAGACGACGTGATCTCAGATTGGATCTGAGTTTCTTCCGAAACCGTGGTCGTGAGGCCACCGCTGCGCGTAGTCCACGTGATCTGGCCGACGGTGAGCGTGAGGCCCTCGGGCACGGTCGCGGAAGCTAGGATTGTGACCATCTCGTTCGCCGGAGAAGTTGCACGCACACCCCCTACCTGGCGCGCCACTGTCGACGAAAGCTGGTCGGCAGTCTACCTTGGGGTATACCCACGGTAGTAGTTTATCGGTAGACGGTGCGCAAACTACGAACTCGATGGTGACGCAAGACACGGACAAGCTTTTTATCCAGGTTCGGCCGCCGAGTTGGCGTAATACCTACGTCCTGCGTCTGGTTGTATTGATTTGTGTTGAGAGAATATGATGTCCTAGGGGGGGTCCCTTGCCTCTCCTTATATCGTCCGGAGGGCAGGGTTACAGATCTGGAAACTAATCCTAGTCGGTTACAATTGCCATAGATAGTTCGATATCAATTCCTATTCTAACCGACTAGAATCATGTTTGATCTCCACGTCTTGTTTCCTTGCGCGAAACTCCGAGCTGTCGGATCAAACCTTGAGCTTGTCTCGTAATGGGCCAAGCCTCCTGGCCCAAGTCTAGCCGTAAGGGTATAGGGGTTTATACCCCCACAGCTTGTCTCGTATATGCAAGATAGATGCACGGTTTACATGGAACGTACGATATGCTCGGAAATCAATTTGGACTGACCAAATGGAACTCCTAGATGACGTGTGTCATATGGAATCTTGCTTGGGACCGTTTAGAGACATTGTTAGTTTTGGTGCAAGATAGGTACACAGGCCTAATGCACCATAGGCTAAGAAACCATTTTGGACACACCTGATGGTACTCCTGGTGAAGGGGCTCAAGTGGAAGCTTGGTTTGGTCTGTTTGGAGATAGTGCTAATCTTGAGGAAAGATAGCTGCACGGTTTGCATGGAACGTACTATATGCTCAGAAATCAATTTGGACACACTTGATGGAACTCCTTGAGTACGTGTGTCATATGGAATCTCACTTTGGTCCATTTGGAGATTATGTTTGTTTCGGTGCAAGATAGGTGCACAGTTTGCGCCTAATGCACTATAGGCTTAGAAACCGTTGTGGAAGCACCCGATGGTACTCCTAGGTGAAGAGGCTCAAGTAAAGCTCGATACGGTCTATTTAGAGGTAGTGCTAATCTTCATGTAAGATAGGTGCACGGTTTGCATTGAACATACCATATGCTCAAAAATCAATTTGCACGCACCCGATAAAACTCCTAGATGATGTGTGTTATGTGGAATCTCGCTTTGGTCTATTCGGAGATAGTGTGAGTTTCGAAGAAACCATTTTGGACACACCCAATGGTACTCCTAGGTGAAGAGGCTCAAGTAGAAGCTCGGTTCGGTCTGTTTGGAGATAGTGTAAATCTTGATGCAAGATAGTTGCATTGTTTGCATCGAACGTATCATATGCTTGGAAATCAATTTGGATGCACTCGATGGAACTCCTAGATGACGTGTGTCATATGTAATCTTGCTTTGGTCCATTTGCAGACAATGTTAGTTTCGGTGCAAGATAGGTGCATGGTTTGCGTCTAATGCACCATTGGCTAAGAAACCATTTTGGACACACCCAATGGTACTCCTAGGTGAAGGGGCGCAAGTGGAGGCTTGGTTTTGTCTGTTTGGAGATAGTGCCAATCTTTAGGAAAGATAGGTGCACGTTTGCCTGGAACATACCATGAAATCAATTTGGACGCAACCGATGGAACTCAAAGATGACGTGTGTCATATGGAATCTTGCTTCAGTTCATTTGGAGACTGTTAGTTTTGGTGCAAGCTAGGTGCATAGTTTGTGTCGAATGCACCACAGTCTAAGAAACCATTTTGGATGCACCTATTTGTAGTCCTGGGTGAAGAGGCTCAAGTGGAAGCTCGGTTTGGTATGTTTGGAGATAGTGCTAATCTTGATGCAAGATAGATGCACAGTTTGCAAGGAACGTACCATATGCTAAGAAATCAATTTGGACACCCGATGGAACTTCTAGATGACGTGTGTCATATGGAATCTCACTTTCGTTCGTTTGGAGATAGTGTTAGTTTCGGTGCAAGATAGGTGCACAGTTTGCGCCTAATGCACCATAGGCTAAGAAACCATTTTGGACACAACCGATGGTACTCCTAGGTGAAGGGGCTCAAGTGGAAGCTCAGTACGGTTTGTTTGGAGATAGTGCTAATCTTTATGTATGATAGGTGCACGATTTACATGGAACATACCATATGCTCAAAAATCAATATGGACGCAACGAATAGAACTCCTAGATGATGTGTGTCATCCAGAATCACACTTTGTCTGTTTGGAGATAGTTTTAGTTTGGGTGCAAGATAGATGCATGGTTTGCGCCTAATGCAACATACTCTAAGAAAATATTTTGGACACACTCGATGGTACTCCTAGGTGAAGAGGCTCAAGTGGAAGCTTGGTACGGTCTGTTTGGAGATAGTCCTAATCTTCATGTAAGATAGGTGCATGGTTTGCATGTAACGTACCATATGCTTGGAAATCAATTTGGACGCACCCAATAGAACTTCTAGATGACTCGTATCATATGGAATCTCGCTTCGGTCTGTTTGAAGATAGTGTTAGTTTCGGTGCAACATAGGTGTACCGTTTGCGCCTAATGCACCATAGGCTAAGAAACCATTTTGGATGCAGCCGATGGTACTCCTAGGTAGAGGGGCTCAAGTGAAAGCTTGGTTTGGTCTGTTTGGAGATAGTGCTAATCTTGATGCAAGATAGGTGCATGGTTTGCATGGAACGTACCATATGCTCAAAATTCAATTTGGACGCACGCGATAGAACGACTTGATGACGTTTGTCATATGGAATCTTGCTTCGTTCCTTTTGGAGGTAGTGTTAGTTTTAGTGCAAGATATGTGCACGGTTTGTGCCTAGTGCACCATAGGCTAAGAAACCATGTTAGACGCACCCGATGGTACTCCTAGGTGAATAGGCTTAAGTGGAAGCTCGATTGTGTCTATTTAGAGATAGTGCTAATCTTGATGCAAGATAGGTGCACGGTTTACATGGAACATACGATATGCTCGGAAATTAATTTGGACTGACCAAATGGAACTCCTAGATGACGTGTGTCATATGGAAACTTGCTTGGGTCCGTTTCGAGACATTGTTAGTTTTGGTGCAAGATAGGTACACAGGCCTAATGCACCATAGGCTAAGAAACCATTTTGGACACACTTGATGGTACTCCTGGTGAAGGGGCTCAAGTGGAAGCTTGGTTTGGTCTGTTTGGAAATAGTGCTAATCTTGAGGAAAGATAGCTGCACGGTTTGCATGGAACGTACCATATGCTCAGAAATCAATTTGGACACACCTGATGGAACTCCTTGAGGATGTATGTCATATGGAATCTCACTTTGGTCCATTTGGAGATTATGTTAGTTTCGGTGCAAGATAGGTGCACGGTTTGCGCCTAATGCACTATAGGCTTAGAAACCGTTGTGGAAGCACCTGATGGTACTCCTAGGTGAAGAGGCTCAAGTAAAGCTCGATACGGTCTATTTGGAGATAGTGCTAATCTTCATGTAAGATAGGTGCACGGTTTGCATTGAACATACCATATGCTCAAAAATCAATTTGCACGCACCCGATAGAACTCCTAGATGATGTGTGTTATGTGGAATCTCGCTTTGGTCTATTCGGAGATAGTGTGAGTTTCGATGCAAGATAGGTGCATGGTTTGCTCCTAATGCACTATCTCTAAGAAACCATTTTGGACACACCCAATGGTACTCCTAGGTGAAGAGGCTCAAGTAGAAGCTCGGTTCGGTCTGTTTGGAGATAGTGTAAATCTTGATGCAAGATAGTTGCACTGTTTGCATCGAACGTATCATATGCTTGGAAATCAATTTGGATGCACTCGATGGAACTCCTAGATGACGTGTGTCACATGTAATCTTGCTTTGGTCCATTTGGAGACAATGTTAGTTTTGGTGCAAGATAGGTGCATGGTTTGCATCTAATGCACCATTGGCTAAGAAACCATTTTGGACACACCCAATGGTACTCCTAGGTGAAGGGGCGCAAGTGGAGGCTTGGTTTGGTCTGTTTGGACATAGTGCTAATCTTTAGGAAAGATAGGTGCATGTTTGCATGGAACGTACCATATGCTTAGAAATCAATTTGGACGCAACCGATGGAACTCCTAGATGACGTGTGTCATATGGAATCTTGCTTCAGTTCACTTGGAGACAATGTTAGTTTCGGTGCAAGCTAGCTGCATAGTTTGTGCCGAATGCACCATAGTCTAAGAAACCATTTTGGATGCACCTATTTGTACTCCTAGCTGAAGAGGCTCAAGTGGAAGCTCAGTTTGGTCTGTTTGGAGATAGTGCTAATCTTGATGCAAGATAGATGCACAGTTTGCAAGGAACGTACCATATGCTAAGAAATCAATTTGGACACCCGATGGAACTCCTAGATGACGTGTGTCATATGGAATCTCGCTTTGTTCTGTTTGGAGACAGTGTTAGCTTCAGTGCAAGATAGGTGCACAGTTAGCGCCTAATGTACCACAGGCTAAGAAACCATTTTGGACACACTCGATGGTACTCCTAGGTGAAGAGGGTCAAGTCGAAGCACGGTTCGATCTGTTTGCAGATAGTGCTAATTTTGATGTGAGATACGTGCACGGTTTGCATGGAACGTACCATATGCTCGAAAATCAATTTGGACACACCAGATGGAACTCTTAGATGAGGTGTGTCATTTATTATCTCGCTTTGGTCTGTTGGAGACAATGTTAGTTTTGGTGCAAGATAGGTGCACGGTTTGCGCCTAATGCACCAGTGGCTAAGAAACCATTTTGGATGCACTCGATGGTATTCCTAGGTGAAGAGGCTCAAAAGAAAGCTCGATTTAGTCTATTTAGAGATAGCGCTAATCTTGATTCAAGATTGGTGCACAGTTTGCATGGAACATACCATATGCTTGGAAATCAATTTGGACACACCCGATGGAACTCCTAGATGACGTGTGTCATATGGATTCTGCTTTGATATATTTGGAGACTGTGTTAGTTTAGGTGCAAGATAGGTGCACGGTTTGCGCCTAATGCACCATAGGATAAGAACCCAATTTGGATGCACACGATGGTACTCCTAGGTAAAGGGGCTCAAGTGAAAGCTCAGTTTGGTCTGTTTGGATATAGTGCTAATCTTGATGCAAGATAGGTGCATGGTTTGCATGGAACATACCATATGCTTAGAAATCAATTTGAACACACCTGATAGACCTTGATGACATGTGTTATTTGGAATCTCGATTTGGTCCTTTTGGAGACAATGTTAGTTTCAGTGCAAGATTGGTGAATGGTTTCTGCCAAATACACCATACTCTAAGAAATCAATTTGGACGCACCCGATGGTACTCCTAGGTGAAGATCCTCAAAAGAAAGATCGATTCCGTCTATTTAGAGATAGTGCTAATCTTGATGTAAGATAGGTGCACAGTTTGCATGGAGCGTACCATACGCTCGAAAATCAGTTTGGACGCATCCGATGGAACACCTAGATGACATGTGTCATATGGAATCTCGCTTCGGTCCATTTGGAGATAGTGTTTGTTTCAGTGCAAGATAGGTGCACAGTTTGTGCCTAATGCTTCATAGTCTAAGAAACCATTCTGGACACACCTGTTGGTACTCCTTGGTGAAGAGGCTCAAGTGGAAGCTCGGTTCACTATATTTGGAGATAGTGCTAATCTTGATGCAAGATAGGTACACAGATTGCATGGAACGTACCATATGCTCGAAAATCAATTTGGATGCACCCGATAGAACTCCTAGAAGATGTGTTAGTTTCAGTGCAAGATATTTGCATGGTTTGTGCCTAATGGACCATACTCTAAGAAACCATTTTGGACGCACCCAGTGGTACTCCTAGGTGAAGAGCCTCAAGTACAAGCTTAGTTTGGTCTATTTTGAGATAGTGCTAATCTTAATGCAAGATAGTTGCACGGTTTGCATGGAATGTACCATATGCTTGGAAATCAATTTGGCCGCACCCAATGGAACTCCTAGATGACGTGTGTCATTTGGGTGCAAGATAGATGCATGGTTTGCGCCTAATGCACCATACTCTAAGAAAACATTTTGGACACACTCGATGGTACTCCTAGGTGAAGAGGCTCAAGTGGAAGCTCGATTCGGTCAGTTTGGAGATAGTGCTAACTTGATGCAAGATAGTTGCACGGTTTGCATGGAACGTACCATATGCTTGGAAATCAATTTGGACGCACCCAATGGAACTCCAACTCCTAGATGAGGCGTGTCATATGTAATCTCACTTTGGTCCGTTTGGAGACAGCGTTAGTTTTGGTGCAAGATAAGTGCACGGTTTGTGCCTAATGCACCATAGGCTAAGAAACCATTTTGGACGCACCCGATGGTTCTCCTAGGTAAAGGGGCTCAATGAAAGCTACGTTTTGTCTATTTGGAGATAGTCCTAATCTTCATGTAAGATAGGTGCATGGTTTGCATGTACCGTACCATATGCTTGGAAATCAATTTGGACGCACCCAATAGAACTTCTAGATGACACGTGTCATATGGAATCTCGCTTCGATCGGTTTGAAGACAGTGTCAGTTTCGGTGCAAGATAGGTGTACCGTTTGCGCCTAATGCACCATAGGCTAAGAAACCATTTTGGATGCACCCGATGGTACTCCTTGGTAGAGAGGCTCAAGTGAAAGCTTGGTTTGGTCTGTTTGGAGATAGTGTTAATCTTGATGCAAGATAGGTGCATGGTTTGCATGAAACGTACCATATGCTCAAAATTCAATTTGGACGCACGCGATAGAAACTCCTTGATGACGTGTGTCGTATGGAATCTTGCTTCAGTCCGTTTGGAGACAGTGTTAGTTTTAGTTCAAGATATGTGCACGGTTTGTGCCTAGTGCAACATAGGCTAAGAAACCATTTTAGACGCACCCGATGGTACTCCTAGGTGAATAGGCTTAAGTGGAAGCTCGGTTTGTACGTTCAGAGATAGTGCTAATATTGATGCAAGATAGGTGCACGGTTTACATGGAAAGTACGATATGCTCGGAAATAAATTTGGACTGACCAAATGGAACTCCTAGATGACGTGTGTCATATGGAATCATGCTTGGGTCCGTTTAGAGACATTGTTAGTTTTGGTGCAAGATAGGTACACGGTTTGCGCCTAATGCACCATAGGTTAAGAAACCATTTTGGACAAACCTGATGGTACTCCTGGTGAAGGGGCTCAAGTGGAAGCTTGGTTTGGTCTGTTTGAAGATAGTGCTAATCTTGAGGAAAGATAGCTGCACGGTTTGCATGGAACGTACCATATGCTCAGAAATCAATTTGGACGCACCTGATGGAACTCCTTGAGGACGTGTGTCATATGGAATCTCACTTTGGTCCAATTAGAGATTATGTTAGTTTCGGTGCAAGATAGGTGCACGGTTTGCGCCTAATGCACTATAGGCTTAGAAACCGTTGTGGAAGCACCCGATGGTATTCCTAGGTGAAGAGGCTCAAGTAAAGCTCGATACGGTCTATTTGGAGATAGTGCTAATCTTCATGTAAGATAGGTGCACAGTTTGCATGGAACATACCATATGCTCAAATATCAATTTGCACGCACTCGATAGAACTCCTAGATGATGTGTGTTATGTGGAATCTCGCTTTGGTCTATTCGGAGATAGTGTTAGTTTTGATGCAAGATAGGTGCATGGTTTGCTCCAAATGCACTATCTCTAAGAAACCATTTTGGACACACCCAATGGTACTCCTAGGTGAAGAGGCTCAAGTAGAAGCTCGGTTCGGTCTGTTTGGAGATAGTGTAAATCATGATGCAAGATAGTTGCACGGTTTGCATGGAACATACCATATGCTCAGAAATCAATTTGGACACACCCGATGGAACTTGTAGATGACGTGTGTCATATGTAATCTCGCTTTGGTCCGTTTGGAGATAGTGTTTATTTCGGTACAAGCTAGGTGCACGGTTTGCGCCTAATGCAGCATAGGCTAAGAAACCAATTTGGACACACCCGATGGTACTCTGAGGTGAAGGGGCGCAAGTGGAAGCTTGGTTTGGTCTGTTTAGAGATAGTGCTAATCTTTAGGAAATATAGGTGCCCGTTTGCATGGAACGTACCATATGCTCGGAAATCAATTTAGACGCACTCGATGGAACTCCTAGATGATGTGTGTCATATGGAATCTCGCTTTGATCCGTTTGGAGACAGTGTTAGTTTCGGTGCAAGATAGGTGCATGGTTTGTGGCTAATGCCCCATAGGCTAAGAAACCATTTTGGACACACTCGATGGTACTCCTAGGTGAAGAGGCTCAACTGTAACCTCGGTTCGGAAATCAATTTGGACGCACCTTTTGGAACTCCTAGATGAGGTGTGTCATATGTATTCTCACATTGGTCCGTTTGGAGACAGTGTTAGTTTTGGGGCAAGATAGGCGTACAGTTTGCGCCTAATGCACCATAGGCTAAGAAAGCATTTTGGATGCACCCGATGGTACTCCTAGGTAAAGGGGTTCAAGTGAAATCTTGGTTTGGTCCATTTGGAGATAGTGCTAATCTTGATGCAAGATAGGTGCACAGTTTGCATGGAACGTACTATATGCTCAAAAATCAATTTGGACGCACCTGATAGAACTCCTTGATGATGTGTGTCATATGGAATCTTGCTTCGGTCTGTTTAGAGACATTGTTAGTTTTGGTGCAAGATAGGTACACGGTTAGCGCCTAGTTCACTATAGACTAAGAAACAATTTTGGACACACCCGATGGTACTTAATAAGAACGAGGGTGTCCCGATCTTTCGGTGGAGATGGATAACTTCGATCTCTCTAGAGCGACATTCACGATCCGACTACAACCGTCCAAGGACGCTGCGCCTTAGTGATCGATACACCAATTCCAGCGGTTGATCACAATCTTGTTGATCACAACCAACCAAACCACTAGGGTAATTCCTGCACGCAATCGAAGAACATGCAAGAACAGGTAGAACAGGCACTCAATTGCCAAATAATACAAGAAGGATCTGATATGAATCACGATAACAATATGGGGTTTTGAATCAAGTAGAACGGATGGTCTAGTCGACACATGCGTCTACAAGGAAGTAGCAATGGCTAAACTTACAACAAAACAAAACCCGCCTTGTGTCTCTGGCTGTAGAAGCCTTTACGTACAAGAGAGAGCAACCAGAGTGTGCGGTGCTAATCCCTCGACTCACTAAAAACAAAAGAAAACAATAATATCCATATCATGCATGCATGGAGTTTCTTATTGAATGAAGCTGTCCACAGAAAGGTCTCTGGAGTAACTCGACGATTGCGGCCGCCTCATTATAGATATGGACATGGGACTGGATCCATGTGAAAATAGACTTCATAAGCTTTCCACCGTGTATTTGAACATCAAAATCGGTCACCGTATGTAGTCTTGGTGGCCACCACAAGTTGAGACCCTTCTGCAGTCCAAATTTAGCCCATCGCGAATATGCTTCCTTGCGGTTCCTCCTCATTATTCTAGATAGTTGAGTTATCATGCATATGAATCTGAGGCATGGATGTATTGATGGTGCTCATCTCCTCATCATCCCCCCCTTCTTGCATTTGAGTCGTCCTCGACTCAAGCTTGTCCTCTTCTATTGATGGTACTCATGTCCTCATCATCCTCCCCTTCTTGCATTTGAGTCGTCCTCGACTCAAGCGTGTCCTCTTCTCCCAAGTAGGGCATAATGGTCCTCAATCAACTTCATTCACCATCCATACTTTCAATGTGCAATCAAATATTCTCCTGATCCATGTAAGTATTACGGAGTAGGTGATGTCCTCATCATTCTCCCCTTCTTGACAGCAAACCGTCCTCGGTTTAATCATTGGTGGAACATGTGTTGACAGAATTGATGAACCTTGCTCTCCTGCTTGATACTTGCCCTGTTCCATCATAAGAAAACTAGGCTAACCCGCCATGACATGGTTATGGTTATTGCACACTTCTAGTTGGTCATATTATTTCACAATAAAAGGAGATTTTATGTTTGAATAAATGTAAATTCGGTGTACCATATACTCCTTTGCATAATTATATTTGCCTATTGCATGAAAACTAACATTGGAAGAGCATGACAATTCAAATCTAGAAAACTGATTATTCTCTAAATAGCTAAGCTCACAAAGATCATCGAATTCAATGTACCCCATTATATGTAAAGATGACAACAATTGAGCTTCTTCATTTTCATTTACAATATTAATAACATGCTTGAATTCGACACTCATTGATTCAGAATTCTTTTCTTTGTATACTAGTTGTGGCATGGATATAGGTGATGCACTATTGCACAACTCTTCTTTGTCACTAAGAACATCAGGAATATCGAAGTTTGACAAAGGAAAATTAGTAATTGGTTCCATAATTGTTTTCTCTAGGTTAGCAGCATTAGTGGACAAATTGTAACACCCGAAATACTGATTTTCAATTTATAGGATTTAATTCAAATTAAATAAGTATTTTTGTGGGCATTTGAATCTAGCAAACAAATAATTTTGTGAAAATTAAAACTCATCATAAGTTCAGAAACATGATTTTGCATTCATGCTGAAGCATAGTTATTTTTGTACTGTTTGATCTGGTTTTATTTTAATTGTATTGCTTTCAAAACTCTATTTGGAAAAGGCTTTGGAAAATAATAATAATAAAAAAAAAGAGAAATACACTTCCCTCACCTCGGCCTGGGCCAAAAGCCGAGGCCCAGCAGTTTTCCCCTTCCCCTAGCGCGCGGCCCAACCGGCCCAGCTCCCTGCGCGCACGCTTCCCCCTCCTCCGCCCCTCTCAGTCACTGCCACACCGGCCCCACACGTCAGCTCTCCTCCTTCCTTCTTCACGAGACGGAGCCGAGTCGGACTCCGGCGCCAACCAAAATCCCGATTCTCCCGGGATTTGGCATGTCGAGATCAAACCGAGCCTTATAAAGCTCCTAGTGATGCCCCGCGCCTCGTTTTCCACCCGAGCCGCAAAAAAACCAAGCCCTAGCGGTCTTCCCCACCCGGTTTTGGATCTCGCCGACTCTCTCCCTATCTTCCCACGCGGCCACACTACTCCGGGATCTCTCCGGCCGAAATAAGGCCGTGGGTGAGTGCGCTGCAAGCTCCTCTAGCTCCTCGTGCCTTCGGTTTTGGTTTTGATGCTTGGAGTCGGCCGAACCGCGAGCTCCGGCGAGCTCTCGCATGGCGCCGCCGCGCCGGAAGCTCCCCTGGCGGCCGGCCCGCCGCCGCTTGCTCCCTGGATCGACCTCAGCCGTTGGATGGAAGATCCACGACTGAAATAGAAAGATACCCCTTCGCGGCAATTATGTTAAAGAGTCCCTGGATAATTCTACAAATTGCCCCGCGGTCCTTGGCGCCCCGAGCGGGTTTACGCTTTCCAAATTCAGAAAGCGTATTCTCTGTTGGTTAAACGAAAATACGTTTTCAGCTAATTACAGAACTGCCACTGAACTTAGATTGCTCATAAAATATTCATTTTAACTCCGTTTTTGTCCATTCAAATTCCGTTGGATTCGTATTTACGATCTCTACATGTTAGAAGTATTAGTTTACTGTTTTGAAACTTTTTAATTCTGCAGTAGCATTTAATTAATTATTTCTTTATAGGAAATCTTAGAAAATTCATATCTTTCACGTTTTAATTCCGATTTTCGTGAACTTTACGTTTGGGTGATCGTAGCGCTGCGTAGAATATTTTGATAAACTTTTATATTTGTTTTACCACTGTTTGGTGTATTGTTCTAATTATATCTTGTTTGCTTCGTGTATGATTGTCTACATTGGATTTGCGTGTTGTTGTTTGATGATTGGGATTAGACGGTGAGCCGTACGTTGGTGACCAAGACCAAGCTTTTGAGGACCAGCAGGCTCAGGAGAGCTTTGAGCAAGGCAAGTATAACTTGGGACCATCCTTGTTACCTATTCACTTATAACCACATATATGTCATATGCATGCTATCACCTTGTCGACCTTAGCAAAATCATAGATGATTGTTACCTGTATTCCTTGCTACCTACTTGATATGCATTTGGTATAGATGTGCTAGTGCTTGATATAATCCATGATCTTGTAAGATGATTAATAGCTATGCAATGAACATAAAAGAATGACAAATAACTATATGAGATCTTGTCTGTAAGTGATCACCGGGACAACAGTGCAACCATGAGGGCTATAATGGCTCTGGCTTTAGCTCAGTATGAAGCACTTTTCTAGCTGGTTAGAGGTTACCCGAAAGGGCGGAGGGGCTGAACCGTTTTGGGTATAGTGTGGCCTCTGTCTGTATGAGTATAGGCTGCGAGTCATTGTGCCATCGGAAGGGGGGCTCTATATCTGCGCGCAAAGGAAACCTTGCGGCCCTAACTTGTTAGACGAACTTTTGAAAGGCTTCATAGTGATCCCTGCCGACCTCCCTAGGAAGGGGGTTAAGAGATTAGCTACCTCGGGCGAAAGGGTAAATCATGACTCATGGGTAAAGATGTACAACCTCTGCAGAGTGTAAAACTGGTATACTAGCCGTGCTCACGGTTATGAGCGGCCTTGGGGGTTCTTGCCGCGACGATGATGAGCTTATTAAGTTGTTATGTTCATTTGATTATCGTTTATGCTATGAATTAATTATGCTTACATTTGATCATGGGATTAATGGACTATTTAAGCTTCCTTGACAATTGCTCATTAATTATGAACATGCTATCCACCATTAAAAGCTAAATGCAGTCAAACCAGTGTCAGCTATTTGAACCTCATGAATCCCTGGTTATACTTGTTGAGTACGATATGTGCTCACTCTTGCAATTTCCCAACACCTCAGGATATGATATTGAAGATGACTGGAATGAGGATTACCGTAATGAGTACTAGGTTTGGGGTCAACCAGTCAACAGTGTCCCTGTGTGGAGCTTCCGTCGAGAGTGTTGTTTACTTTATGCTATCATTTTTGTATGAGACTATGTGATATTTTATATTCCGCTATGTAATAAACACTGCGATGGTACATTTGAGATTTGTCTACTTATGTGTGCGACTGTTTCTGGGGCACATATGAGTCTTTTATGCATCCTATTTTGTTCTTAAAATATGGGTGTGACAAATTGGTATCAAAGCTTTGTTGACTGTAGGACGCAAACCTAGTTAGCAAATGGTCGAAAATTTAGGTCCTTATTTTACTTACTTCATGCTTCCCACTATGGTCTTGTTATTTGTTAAAAGTTTATGCTTCTCTATCTTGCTCTATTGTGAAATTATTGCATCCATCTGATCTATGTCTAAAAACTTTTTGTAGATGCCGCCCCGCACCCGTAGTGCTGCACGCATGGCTGCTGAGGAGTACCGTGCCATGTTCAACCTAGGAGGACAGCATGTGGATGGAGTTCCTGAGCTGGAAGATGAGGAATCAAGGGTGGAAGCTCAGGAGGAAGGGCCTGAGGATGAGGAGATGCAAGATCTACCTCCACCACAGTCTGCTAATGCCAGGATGGGATGGACTAC